>NC_048409.1:28283517-28295339 GCF_013103735.1 Etheostoma cragini
GTGTCTGTGTGTGTGTCTGTGTGTGTGTGTGTGTGTGTGTGTGTGTGTCTCTGTGTGTGTGTGTGCTTGTGTCTCTGTGTGTGTGTGTGTGTGTGTGTGTGTGTGAGAACATTACAAGTTTTAGTTCCCATCAGGAGCGTGTCTCCTTCTTTGTGTTTTTAACCTTATACACAGTGTGAGTATTTGTACTGCATACTGTATGTGTGTATGTGTGTATATGTTTTGGTTTCCCTCCCAGTGAGGACATCTGGTCGTTAGCTTGTTGCTACGGTGACACGGTCACTTCTGTCCCCAGAGCTTAAATGACAACATCAGCTGATGATGATTTAGGCTCAGCAGTTTGTTTCCAGGGTGGGGGGTCCATGTTGAAACGTTGTCTTTCCACCGGCTTTGTTTATATCCTGATGGAGCGATTCCGATGCATGAAAAACGGTATTTACCACTGAACTCTTTTCACATGTCGTACTTTGTATTTTCTTCTTTGTCTTGAGAATAACTCGCTTTAATTTTGGCCTCCAGTTGACTGATAACTTATATCTCGCTCTCTGCGGCTGTCTTTAGTTTAAAGTTGAAGGATTGGATGTCTCGATGCCGTATTACGCCTCGCTCTCTTACCCCGAGTTTCCTGTCTATCTCTACTCACCAGCATTTAATTCATCCCTTGTACGGTATCCGGGTCAAATGGACCCATTTCCAACTTCTACCAGAAGAAAAATGGTAAAAGTTTACATTATTTCTACTAGAAAATCCTTATTTTCCATGTATTCCTGACTCAGTTCAGAAAAGTATTCTGGATAAAGGACCACCTGCAGTGTGTGTTTTACATTGTAGATTTTCAACATGAATTATAACCTTATGATGAAAAAACATAACACTTCCATTTTAATTGTGTGCTAGCAGAGACCGATTAGGTTCCCTAAGCGTCGTCTCAGATGTTTGAAATTGAGACAAAGACAATATTTGTTATTAGATTATGAAGTAACGGGTCAATTTGACCCGAGGGACACAAGAGGGTCCCGAAAGTAAAGACAATACAAGGGTTAAAGCTTCAGAGTGTAACTTTTGTATGATGTCCGTTACGTTCAAGCCAAATGAGTTGATGCAAAGCTAATCAGCTCCACAAAACTCTGTATTTCTCAGTACGGCTGTGTGTAAAACATGGTGTCGTCCGGCAACTTTCCCCCGCAGTAACTCCAGTGAAGATAATGACCTCTTCTGAAAAGTCCATCATGTTTTTGTAATCCTCCATGTCCTCCTTGGTTATGAGTAACTGCATGGAGGAGGGGGGGTGTGGGGGGGGGGGGGCGATTACAGAAACCTTTGTTTTATGTGGATGCAACAACAGTGTTGTTGTCATTGCTTAGTTTCTCATGGGGGGCGATAGACACCACGCACCATAGCTTTAACCCTCGTGTTGTCTTCCCATTGACCTGCAACTTTGTGTTTTTCTGGGTGGAAATTTCAACATTTTGTTCTTTTTCTACACTTTTCTCAATGTTTTTGTCAATTTTATTCCTATTTTTTGTCACTTTTTCGACCTTGTTTTAATTTTGTTTTAGTCAATTTTTTTTTTTTTAAGTTTCTTTGTTCCTTTTTCCAGTGTTGTTCTTTATGTTTTTGTTTCTTTTTTTTCCTGCTTTTTTTGTAGTTTTTTTTTAAACATTTGTCACTTTTCACAGTGTTGTTCTTTATGTTTTTGTTTCTTTTTTTTCCTGCTTTTTTTGTAGTTTTTTTTTTAACATTTGTCACTTTTTCCAGTGTTGTTCTTTATGTTTTTGTTTCTTTTTTGTCCTGCTTTTTTTGTAGTTTCTTTTTAAACATTTGTCACTTTTTTCAACGTTCTTTCTGATATAGGGTTTTTCTTGTTTTTTGACCTGAGGACAACACAAGAGTTAATGCGAAAAATGCCAAAACATAATCATAAAAACCCAAGATAAATACAAGCGTTTGTCTGGAACAGGATCCGGTGGTCTCTGTTGGTCTCCGGTGGTCTCCGGTGGTCTCCCGTGGTCTACCTCAAACCCTAACGTGTCCTCAGAAGCTGTGCTTAAAACCGCACCTGTGAATCTAAAAAACATTTTTCACTTATCGGAGGCATAAACGAAGTATGCACAAAAACCTTATGTACACTTTTACCCACACATAAACTGGTTATTCATACAGGAAGAATGTGCAGTGAGACTGTGAACGCCTCACGCAGACCTCAGACCAGCGTGCACACTGTTAAGAGATGGCTGATGGCTGATGGCTGCGGTGACATGAGATGAAGCTTTTAGATTTGCAAGTTCCACTGATTGAGTTATCATGTTTCCAGTCTACACAGTCTCAGAAACATTGAAAATGTCAATCAACAACACATTTCTAAACTTAATTTCAAATCTATTGTGATGGATTGCATCATTCTATAAATAACCACAACATGATTATAGCTGTTGGAGAACCTCGCCACTGCAACACAGACGGTGAAATTTCACTATCAATAAAGTGGGCATAACTATCAATATTAGTCAGGTGTATTTTTACACAAATCTCTCGGCTCTTGTGGATTTAGGGCTAATCTCTATCGCGCCTCACTGCTCGGCTGGACAGGAAGCAGAACAGGAAATAGAACAGGAAATAGAAAGTGCAGGGGGGTGAAGGCAGGGCAGTACCCACACTTCCCCTGACAGGACGGATGGACAGATCACAGGAGGAAGAGATAGAAGAAGTTTATGCTCTTTTTAGTGTTGTGTTAGCAAACTTGAAGCCTGTCAGATGAAAGCTTGTGGAGGGAAAAGGGAAGTAGCTGTAGCTTGTTTTCACTGTGTCCTGACTGCAGGATGACAAACATTTGTGCAACTCTTTAAGACCAAATACCTGCAAAATGAATGAGATTACCTCAACTGTACTTTGTGTTTAGGCCTGATTCTCCAATGCTAGCATGCTAAAATGCTAAAGCCTAGATCATCAACTTGGCTATACCATAGATCAATGTTTCCCCAACTTAGGGTCGGGACCCAAAATGGGTCGCAGACCCGTTTTATTGTGTCGCCAATTGGCAGAGAACAGACTAAATACTCAGCATGACCTCAGAATGGGGCGCTTTTTAAAAACCAATCCTAGACTAGATCAGCTGGTTGGTATCTTTAACCAGACACACACATCTCATTAAATTTAAGTCAGCGTTATTTAAAGAAATGTTGGTGTCGGTACTGAGGGACGATGGGAGGGGACAGAGACACAGGAAGGAGAATAGAGACCTTTTCTGTTTTTGTTTACTTTTATAATGGAATAAATATACTTCATATACATTTAAATTCATGGTTTGTTCCGTCTTTTGTCAACAGTTTAAAAATGTAGATGTTACAATGATTCATGGTGTATTTTTGTAAATTTGGGTCCCGGGGAGACACCGAATTTCTCTTTTGGGTCTTGAGCTGAAAAAGTTTGGGAACCACTGAAGAATCTGAATGCTAGCATTGTAATTGTAAGCTTGTTAGCATGAAGCTCAAAGCCTCCAAGAGCTGCTAGCATGTCTGGAGACCGTTAGTCTTGTTAGTTGTCAGCTATTTGTCTATTTATCTAATTAGGCAGCTGTCTGTTATTCCAATTATTTTAAAGTATTGTTACAATATTAATAAATTCCAGCTTGTCTAAATGAAATGTAAAGTTGAAAGTTGTTGTTGGATAGTCATATTAATCATTGCTTTAGCGTTTTTTTTACTTGTCTACACTTTGTAGCCATCTAAAATATGTCAAAAGTTTGAACATGGTCTTTCTGTGTAATTAAGTTAAAAACTAGTTTTGTGTAGATACATTTGCACAAAACTTGATTAGATTGACTAGATTTTTAATTTATGAAAAAAAACTCAAACTGATAAACCAGTGCAGCTGCATTTTGTGTGCGTTATTTATTTATTAATGATGTCTCTCTCCTGCAGGATCACCACGACATGCTGCTGGAGATCGAGAGAGACAAGGCCATCACGGACAAGGTCATCCTCATCCAGAAGGTCGTTCGAGGTTACAAGGACAGGTAGGACTTTAAAAACAATGATTCCAGTCCAGACCCAGTCACTGATGTCGCTCTCTAAAAGTATTGATCAGCTTTTGATAAATCCAGTTTTCTTTCTTGGTGATAAAGTATTGTAACATGAAACATTCAAACAAAAGTCATTTCTGATTTTCTATTTCCTGTCTTCAGGTCGAACTTCCTGAAGATGAGGAAGTCAGCTGTGTTGATCCAGAAGACGTGGAGAGGGTATCACTGTAGGAAGAACTATGGCGCTGTGAGGAGAATCTCTGTGTTATCTCAAATATACACAACACAATAAATTATACAAAAGTGTTAACAAATGTGCAGTTTGAAGATTTGATCTTGATTAAATCAGCATGATTGTGATTTATAAAGCAGCTCAATTTAACTTGCTTCATTATCAGGAAAGGTTGAAAAGAAATCTTTATTTTTGTCTCTTGTTTTTGTTTGCGTCCCTTCAGATGCGAGCCGGCTTCTCTCGCCTCCAGGCTCTTGTGCGTTCCAGGAAGTTGTGTGCGTCGTATCACGTGGCCCGTCAGCGAATCACAGGCTTCCAGGGTCGTTGTCGGGGTTACTTGGTGCGCCGGGCGTTCAGACACCGGCTGTGGGCCGTCATCACCATCCAGGCCTACACCAGAGGCATGATCGCTCGCCGGCTGTACAAGAGGCTGAAGGGAGAGGTACACACACACACACACACACACACACA
Organism: Etheostoma cragini; assembly: GCF_013103735.1. Classification (NCBI taxonomy): domain Eukaryota; kingdom Metazoa; phylum Chordata; class Actinopteri; order Perciformes; family Percidae; genus Etheostoma; species Etheostoma cragini. The sequence goes on from NC_048409.1 coordinate 28,288,242, forward strand.
CACACACACACACACAAAAGACTGATGGCTAATAAATAAACTGGATGAACAACACTGACTGTAGAACTTGTGTTTATACAATAAAATGGGATAACTTTATCTAAGGAAAATATTGTGCAGCAGTTGCAGTAGAAAACGTGCACATAGATAGAGTGAAAATAAAATATAAACAAAGATCATATACAAGGTGCAAAAACTAAATGTGCACAATTCCAGGAATGTAAACAGGTTAATTGTTAGATGTTAACAAGAAAAATCCACAGTGCACCTTTAACTTCCTTAATGGATCTGAGTTTTTGGCTCATTTCTAAGGCAATACATGACAATGGGTTATAAATAAAAAGATTAATATAATGTATTGTGAATAGAAGTTATGTATTTACGCCTTATTTCATGTGGAGAATGTGATTGGTGCAGACCCACAGCCACCTTCTATAAAAGATGGTTTCTCAGTTTGAGTTGCCTGATGAAGGATTAGTACCTAAACATTTCCAGCTGTTAAATGTGTCTTTGTGAGTTAGTGAGTGTGCAGCAGTTTCTTTGTAACTGACAAACAGCCCACTGGTGTTAAGACTTTTCTAACAGTGGATTCCTTGTTCTCTCCCTCCAGTACCGGCGGCGGCTGCAGGCAGAGAAGCTGCGTCTGGCTGAAGAAACCAAACTGAGGAATCAGATGTCTGCGAAGAGAGCGAAGGCCGAGGCAGAACGCAAGCACCAGGTGCGAGTTCAACACAGATCGGACATTTAAAGACATATGCAAAACCATCAGTTATTGCATCATCTGAAAATGAATTGTGATACCTCATTTAAAATGTTTTAGTTTTTCTGTAACGTCACAATTAACTCCGTTTGGTTTGACTTGAAGGTTACACGATTGGACATGTAAGGTTTACACTTTTGCTTTACTCTGATGTGAACCAGTCAGTTGTCCGAGAAGAACAAAAAACCTTAAGCTGAAAAGCGTTAGCTCTTCACCTCAAATGGGCATGTGTCATTTTAAGTAGAATCCAAAATACGAGTGGGTTTAAACCTAATCCGGGTGATGGCAGTGAGGCCCAAAGCCGTTTGTGCTGAATATATTTCAAGCTTGGCTTAAAATGCAGACAGATTTTCCAATATATCCTTCATAATTTTGTCGTTATGGTCGCGATGTTGGCATTAAATTTCATTCTAAATGGTATTGAAAAGTTCTTTAAAAGTCTTCAATTAACCTTGGAGAGCCCCGGGGGTTCAGGATATCTTGAGTTTAATTTCTAGAATATTCCCCTGGTCTTATTCATTATGTTCATATGCACTCAAGAAGCCTGGTAACTTGCTTGTAGTTCCTGCTTTTTTATCTTTACAAACGTTGATATTGTTTTATTTCCTAGGAGCGTCTGGCCCAGCTGGCCAAAGAGGACGCCGAGCAGGAGAAGAAGGAGAAGGAGGAGGCTCGGAGGAAGAAGGAGATGGTGGAGCAGATGGAGAAGGCCCGTTTGGAGCCCGTCAATGACTCCGACATGGTGGACAAAATGTTCGGCTTCCTGGGGACGACCGCCTCTTTTCCGGGCCAGGAGGGACAAGCCCCTGCTGGCTTTGAGGTGAGCAGACGAAAGGTTTTCCTCAAACCACAGGAGATAAAATGAAATATTCTCTTTGATTTTAGAGCAACAAAGTCCACTAAAGTGTCAGTTATTAGAAAGAGGAAGACTGTATCTTTGAAGGGTGTGTAAATAGTATAAATTGCAAAAACTAGACCATAACAGTGCTTTATTTTGACATTATCTGAGAGGCTTTTAGAGTGCCGAGGAGTTTTGTCTCATGAATTGGAGAAAAATCTTTCCAAAAATGTAGTTCCAGTTTGGAGGTTTTCACTTGTAGTCCTTTCTTCTCTGCAGGACCTGGAGCGGACCCATCAGGAGCTGGAGGTGGAGGACCTGGACGAGGCTCTTCCTCTGCCTGAGGACGATGAAGAGGAGGATCTATCGGAGTACAAGTTCGCTAAGTATGCCGCCACCTATTTCCAGGGCACCACCACACACAGCTACGTCCGGCGGCCTCTCAAACAGCCGCTGCTGTTCCACGACGACGAGGGAGACCAGCTGGTAGGTCGCCTTTGACCTCTGACCCCACAACAGTGGAACCAGTTTACACAGCTCTGCAGGTTGTTGCTGTCTCTCTGAAAGATGTTTATGTCTGGCTGGCAACTTCTTAGTTATTCATACTGAAATATGTGAGAGCTTAAAAATGACCTTTTCTGCTCTGAAAATACCAACAAACAAACAAAAATATTAAAAGGAATCATATTTTCAGCTTTGTAACAATGCATTTTCCAGCTAACTCAAGAGGGTTTTAAATAGTTTATGTTGCTTCCAGTTAGATAATATTTTATTAATGTGCTAAATGTGTACCTTAACGGCTTGTCACTGGGGCAGCCCCCTCTCTACAGCTGTTGTACCCTTGGGAACAAACTATATGTACTTTTTGGCACTTAAAACAGTCGCCTTGGGGGTCCATTAGTGGAGAGATTGTGCCTTGTGGGACAGAAATGGACTCCTCCCTGTACCCTTTTTTGTAAAAAATTTTGTTTTTACTGGACAGGAAGGGGATGAATTTGTACTTAAGTAAATGTACTTTGTTTCATTTGGAAACAGTAGATACCAATACCATTGAAGAGTTGTGGCATTTTTTGTCCATCCTGTCCACCAATAGATGCAACAAGCAAAATATGAATTCCTGATATAAATGATTTAAAAAATGACATAAATGTCCCTCTCATGTCCCGGCCCAGGCTGCTCTGGCGGTGTGGATCACAGTGCTGAGGTTCATGGGAGATCTGCCGGAACCCAAGTACCACACGGCCATCAGCGACGGCAGCGAGAAGATCCCCGTCATGACCAAAATCTACGAGACGCTGGGAAAGAAGACCTACAAGAGAGAGCTGCAGGCGCTGCAGGGGGAGGGCGAGGTAAGGGAGAGCCGATGGGGGAGGGATGAGATTAATATAGTCAGAGTTTATTAATGATATACTGGAGCTGCTCTCAGTCACCAGCCATGTCTCCCTCCCATAATAAGTAGAGTAACACTGACGTAAGATTAACTTTTATCAATAGTACTTTATCATCTTAATCATCCCTAATCTCAAATTTTATAAATGCTTTTAATTAAATGCAAGTCGATAACAATAACTTTCCTCTCAACTTTCAAGATTTTGTTAATAGTTTCTAACCTAGAGATATCTAAAAAATGCAGTTCTTCCAAAGAAAACATAAGCATGGTTCTTTAGTTGTTTTTCTTAATTTGACAAAGTCTTTATATTCAGCATTTTCTTTATAATTTCTTCAAATTCTTGCTGTATTCTTTTTTTTTTCAAATATCAGATATATTAATCTGTGGATAAAATATTAATGTCTTTATTCATCCCATTGTTGTCTAGTAGCTCAACTAATCTCCACCTTGTTTTGCTCCTGTTATTGATCTACACTGTTAATACTTTGAATTTGAGCAGTTTGATGATGATTTGTGCAGATTTAATCCACTTTTTATTACCAGATCCCTCTTTGAAATCAAATTGAAGTCAAATGTAAGCAGTTTTTCAGGAATAGACAAATAGACAGTAAATATACATGTTGTCTATTTACTGCACCTTGATTGGGTCCCAGACTTTAGTGTGTCCCTGTGAGTGTCACAGTGTTGTGTGTGTGCTGCTAGCAGGACCATCTGTCCATGTCCATCAGCTGTTTCCTGTCTTCTTCCGCCTGTAGATGCCTCCCGCTGACGGCCACAAGAAAAACAGCGTCCGACACAAACTGGTGTCCCTCACCCTGAAGAAGAAATCCAAGATCACTGAGGAGGTAAGAGGCAGAGAGAGAGAGAGAGAGAGAGAGAGAGAGAGAGAGAGAGAGAGAGACACGGGAGATTATTAAAATACATTTCTGATGGTTAGAGAAGTAGAAAAGTTCAGTTTTTATTTGTTTCAGGTTACCAAGCGTCTTAACGATGGTGAGTACGGTCTGCACGGCAACAGCATGCTGGAGGACCGACCAACATCCAACCTAGAGAAACTCCACTTCATCATCGGCAACGGGATCCTGAGACCAGCACTGAGGTACACACACACACACACACACACACACACACACACACACACCCCTGTTAACTCCTGGAGGTTAGCCAGGGTTTTTGCGGTGTTCCCCAAATAAACTTTTCAAATCCAACATATAGTTAAATGAAAGACTCTTCAATCATACCACTCAAAGAAAGATGGAAAACATGACGGACAATATTATTATTATTATCATTATTATTATTGTTATTATTATTTTTATCATTATTATTATTATTATTATTATTATTATTATTATTATTATTATTATTATTATTACTTAGTACATGTACAGTGGGTTTCAAAAGTTTGGGCACCCCGGGTAAAATGTTGTATTAATGTGCATAAAGAAGGCAAGAAAAAATGGAAAAATCACACACACGCACACACGCGCACATACACACACACACACACACACACACACACACACACACACACACACACACACACAGAGTGCAGGAAACCAGAATGCACGGTCTAAAAGATTCATGGATTTATAAAAAACTAACTAACAATAGTTTTGATGTTATTTAAAAAGAATCTTAGTTATAGCAGCAACTTTTCTATGTAACCAAATATTTCCGGAAAGCCTGTTTATCAAAATATTTTGTTTGTACTCCTTACCGCGAACTTAAACTTAAATGTGAGAGCCCAGTATCCCAGAAGTTGGATAGGATTGGCCTGTGTGGGTTGTAGATGGCTGCAGTGCAGAGAGAAAGGAGAACACTTATCTTCTGACACGATGAGACAAGTTGTCATAAATAGTAGAAATATAAATAAAGAAATATAAGGAGTGTGGATATGTAGGGTATTTACATAGTTAAAGGAATGTTATTATACAGTATTTACATAATTAACATAATTAAGGAATTGCAATGGTGAAAAGTAACAATAATAATAATAAAAATAATAATAATTCTAGCAGTTTAATATTGCACAATTTGTCAATTTGTAATCACGTTCCATGCATCTGCTGTTTGTACTTCTGTACAGTTTCACATTAGTTTCTACCTATGTACTACCTCTGTATATAGTACAGTGATAATATGATAATACAGTGATAATATGTGTGTGTGTGTGTGTGTGTGTGTGTGTGTGTGTGTGTGTGTGTGTGTGTGTGTGTGTGTGTGTGTGCGCGTGTTAGGGATGAGATCTACTGTCAGATCTGTAAACAGCTGAGTCAGAACCCGTCTAAGAGTTCTCACGCTCGCGGCTGGATCCTGATCTCTCTGTGTGTCGGCTGCTTCGCCCCTTCAGACAAGTTCGTCAAGGTCAGGACATCCACCTTTTTAAAAATGTTTTATGATCATTTTGATTTGAATACTCCGAAGGAAGACATCTTAAAGATGAATATGTTTTCACAGTTAGTCTGTTAGTTTCTTTTACATTGAGACTTACAGCAGGAGGAACCCAGTGAATGTTTTGGTTTTTCCGAGTGAAAGCTAGATCATTTCAACCTGATCCATGGATCAGTTTTCTGTAAATCAGAGTAAAACCATTGTATTTCTGATGCTGCGCTCTTGATGCTTTTGTATATGTGGAACGTACACCAACTACTATTTTTTGTGACTGTTATTGCCACTCTTCATTTTAACCCCAACCGGTCGTCAGACACCGCCTACCAAGAGCCTGGGTCGGGGTCCGGGTCTGGGTCTGGGTCTGGGTCTGGGTCTGGGTCTGGGTCTGGGTCTGGGCCTGGGTCTGGGTCTGGGTCTGTCCCAGGTTTCTTCCCAAAGGAAGTTTTTCCTCGCAACTGTCGCACTGTTGCTTGCTCTGTAGGAAACTACTAGAACTGTTGGGTCATTGTAAATTCTGGAGAGTGGTCTAGACCTGCTCTACCTGTAAAGTGTCTCGAGATAACTCTTGTTATGAATTGATACTATAAATAAAATAAAATAAAAATAAAAATAATGTACACCTTTTTGTTTTGTGTTTCTGCCGATAGTACCTGAGGAACTTCATCAACGGCGGGCCGCCGGGTTACGCTCCGTACTGTGAAGAGAGACTGAGACGGACGTTTGTCAATGGGACGAGGACACAACCTCCGTCCTGGCTGGAGCTGCAGGTGCTAACACACACACATCTAATTGATTTAGGAATTGTAAATATGGAAATTTGTCAAGTTAATTGTGAGTTTTTTTGTTTGAAATGATCAGCCCATGCACAACATTTTTCAGTCTGTATCCCTCAATGCTTCAGTGTTATAAATCATCACATAGTTCTTTGATACCCACACTGGAGATTACATTGCTAGTTATAGTTGTAGATATATCCAGTGTGTAGCTAGCTAATCAATGGCAATAAACTTGGAATACCTGTCTGGAATACACAAAATAAATCTTGTACACAGGACATTTTGCCTGATTACAGCAACAATTGGTTTTATGGGTTTCAATAATGGGACTAAACCAATGCTGTACTGAATGTACAGATAGTTGAATATCATATAAAAAAGAGCGATTCATGTAGTGTTTGGTATGGTTGCAAGGATATGTCATTTAAACGGTACGATACCTTCCTGGTATGATGTATATTGGTCTTATATGCTGGCTACTTCTGCAAATAAATCAGCAAGTTTCTTTACAAAAGATGAAAAATACATAAGTCAAATATAGTAAAATGATGATGACTTAGTCCTGGACGAAGAAACGGTCTAACAGTGTGAGCAGAACTCGGGGATCTAAATAAACTGTCAGAAGGTCACTGATGGAGTGTAGAGCAAGGCTTTTTGAAGTGATTTGGATTTTCATTTGGATCCAACTGGGCTAAAGTTCTGAAATCTATTATCCAGGCCACCAAGTCCAAAAAGCCCATCATGCTGCCGGTGACGTTCATGGACGGCACAACCAAAACCCTGCTGACGGACTCGGCCACCACAGCCAACGAGCTCTGCAGCGCTCTGTCCGACAAAATCAATCTGCGGGACCGCTTTGGCTTCTCACTCTACATCGCACTGTTTGACAAGGTTGGCGCGCACACACACACACACACACACACACGCACGCACGCATGCA
>NC_048409.1:28295439-28301339 GCF_013103735.1 Etheostoma cragini
CGCACACACACGCACACACACACACACACACACACACACACATACTGGGTGTGGAAATAAAAAACAACTAAAAAAGAACCAAAAACTAAAAAAAAAAACACTGATCATACAAAAATAAAAAGTGAAAAAAGAAAGTTATACTGAGTATGAAAACTCAACCGCATGTGTTGTATTCATTGTTGCAAAACTTGTTCTGTATATAGTTTGTTTGTTACCATGACAACACCATCGATCTGAAGCTCGAAGCTCGATGCTGTCATGTAAATAGTTTTCTAATCAGCGATAAATATAACTTAAAATGTCTGATCGACCCATATTAATTGCATGCTTAAAATAACATACCGGTTTAAGCCCCGCCCATTTCAAGACAACCTGGTCCACTTCCTGGTTAGGCCCCGCCCAGTCCGCGTACAGATACAGACACAGATAATTCACGTGGTAAACAGATACAGATACAGATACAGATAATGCTGTACTCGCTCATCCCTAGAAACAGACCCACACACACAGATATTAAAACTGGCTTTTAAAATATTCAGTACTTCTGACACTAAATCAATTTATTGATTGTAGTGGCAGATATATCAACCACATTTTTCTTCTCCTGCTGCAGGTCTCGTCTTTAGGCAGTGGGAACGACCATGTCATGGACGCCGTGTCGCAGTGCGAGCAGTACGCGAAGGAGCAGGGCGCCCAGGAGAGGAACGCCCCCTGGAGGCTGTTCTTCAGGAAGGAGATCTTCACGCCCTGGCACTGCCCGGCCGACGACCAGGTCGCCACCAACCTCATCTACCAACAGACCGTCAGGGGGGTCAAGTTTGGAGAGTACCGCTGCGACAGGGTCAGTTTTTCTTTGTTGTTTATTTTAAAGGAATAGTTTGACAATGTGGGAATATGTGTATTCGCTTTCTTGTCAGTTTGATTAAATTATCTGTCAGACATCTAAACTAGGGAGTACTAGAAGACCTCATCCCCTTGTCAATGTATTTTTAAGTTATTAGATGACTTCTTCACGTTGGAGTATGGTAAATTTAAATTTCTTAGAATGAAAGATGTTAAGAAAGCCTTTTTGAATTAATGATAAAGCAACACGTCTGCGATTCATGTGTTTCTCCGTTGCCTCAAGTCCTAAAAAGTCCTCTGTCTGCTTCTCTTTAACTACATTTTACCTTGTCTTTAGAGTATTTTTTTGCTTTTTAAAACCATCATTGTAAGAAAACTGTCTGTCTCTGTGTCTGTGTCTTTGTCTCTGTATCTGTGTCTCTGTATCTGTGTCTGTGTCTCTGTGTCACTGTATCTGTGTCTGTGTCTGTGTCTGTGTCTGTGTCTGTGTCTCTGTGTCTGTGTCTCTGTGTCTCTGTGTCTCTGTGTCTGTGTTTCTGTGTCTTTGTCTCTGTGTCTCTGTGTCTCTGTGTCTATGTGTCTGTGTCTCTGTGTCTCTGTGTCTGTGTCTCTGTGTCTCTGTATCTGTGTCTCTGTATCTGTATCTGTGTCTGTGTCTCTGTGTCTGTGTCTGTGTCTGTGTCTCTGTATCTGTGTCTGTGTCTCTGTATCTGTGTCTGTGTCTGTGTCTGTGTCTCTGTGTCTATGTGTCTGTGTCTCTGTGTCTCTGTGTCTGTGTCTCTGTGTCTCTGTGTCTGTGTCTCTGTGTCTGTGTCTCTGTGTCTCTGTGTCTGTGTGTCTCTGTGTCTGTGTCTCTGTGTCACCGTGTCTGTGTCTCTGTATCTGTGTCTGTGTCTCTGTGTCACTGTATCTGTGTCTGTGTCTGTGTCTGTGTCTCTGTGTCTATGTGTCTGTGTCTCTGTGTCTCTGTGTCTGTGTCTCTGTGTCTCTGTGTCTGTGTTTCTGTGTCTTTGTCTCTGTGTCTCTGTGTCTCTGTGTATCTGTCTCTGTGTCTCTGTCTCTGTGTCTCTGTGTCTCTGTGTCTGTGTCTCTGTGTATCTGTCTCTGTGTCTCTGTGTATCTGTCTCTGTGTGTCTGTGTCTCTGTGTCTGTGTCTCTGTGTATCTGTGTCTCTGTGTCTGTGTCTCTGTGTATCTGTATCTGTGTATCTGTATCTGTGTCTTTGTCTCTGTGTCTCTGTGTCTCTGTGTCTGTGTCTCTGTGTATCTGTGTCCCTGTGTCTGTGTCTCTGTGTATCTGTCTCTGTGTCTCTGTGTCTCTGTCTCTGTGTCTCTGTGTCTCTGTGTCTGTGTCCCCAGGATGACCTGGCAGAGCTGGCCTCTCAGCAGTATTACGTCGACTATGGTTCAGAGATCCTTCTGGAGCGCCTGCTTAGCCTCATCCCGTCCTACATCCCTGACAGAGAGATCAGCACCTCCAGGACGGTGGAGAAATGGGCACATTTCATCATGGCTGCACACAAAAAGGTCCTCGTCACTACAACAGAGTCTCCCAATGTCCTCCCAGGGAATTTATCCAGGGAACCCAGATGTTTTAGTTCAGGCTTCTATAGATGTTCTATAGGTCCTCCACTTTGGTTTAGACTGAAATAACTCTTTAGCATGCTAACACGCTAACATGGTGAACATGAGAAACATACTTGCACAGAGCATCTAGCAGTGTGGCTCTAGTCATATTTAAAGGAAATATCTTGTTTTCATGGGTACTTGAGGATATGTATTTGTACTTTAGAGTTTTTTGCACAGGGGAAGTTATTTGGTGATGCTTAGATGTAGATCATAGATGTAATTTAAATGTAGAAACATGTTTTTTTTTAATTTTTCAATGTCTCTAGAAACATACTCAAGTACATGAAAAGCTTATTTTTCTTTTTTATTATGAAAACATTCCTCTGAGAAACAAATGCACTAACCAGTTGAGTAAATCTTCAGTTGGTGATTTTTGTGGTTTAATTAAAATGAGATGAAACAGCAAGAAAGGTGGAGGCTAATGTAATGAAGCCTAGCATGTTATGCTATATGAAGGTGGATTCAGTAATGCTGAGCAATAAACAAATCATCTTGCACCAAACCTTGACAGTTTTTTAATATTTTATGAACATGTAAATCTACAGGGGTTCGTTGGGTATGTTCTGATTGGTTCATTTGCATTCACAATAATTTATTTTTCTTTTGTTTCCCACAAAAAATTAAACATCTCTCTCTCTCTCTCTCTCTCTCTCTCTCTCTCTCTCTCTCTCTCTCTCTCTCTGTATCTCTCTCTCTCTCTCTCTCTCTCTCTCTCTCTCGCTCTCTCTCTCTCTCTCTCTCTCTCTCCCTCCCTCCCTCCCCTCAGGGCATTTACACCCAGAAGAGGTTTGACCCACAGAAGGTGAAAGAGGAAGTGGTGGACTTCTCTCGCCACAAGTGGCCTCTGCTCTTCTCTCGTTTCTACGAAGCTTTCAAGTTCTCAGGTGAGAATCTACTACATCTTTCACATCTGAACAGCTGATAAGAGGCCCATTTGGACATATTAAAAACTTGTATTAAGTTATTTAGCTTCACGTACCTTTAGTTCACAACAGACACAACACAGGCAGATTCCACTGTTGGAATGTAACTGATTACATGTACTCAAGTACTGTACTTGAGTACAAATCTAAGGTACTTTATACCTGTACTCCCCTACATGTAAGAAGTAAATACAGTATGTTTTCCTTCTCTGCATGTCTCAAAGTTAGTTAGTTAGTTAGTTAGTTTTCAGATGACCTATAGGTTCTTTGACAGTGTAAAACGTTTCTTTTGTCTCCTCTCTGCCTCTCAGGCCCCATTCTGCCTAAAAACGACCTGATCGTCGCCGTCAACTGGACCGGGGTTTATTTTGTGGACGAGCAGGAGCAGGTCCTCCTAGAGCTCTCGTTCCCAGAAATCACCGCCGTTTCCAGCAGCAGGTGAAGCACGCTGCGAGCTCTAGTCATTTAACAGTTCCTTCTTTTAATTTCCCTCCCTGTCCTACTTCCTGCTATCTCTTTCTACTTCCTGCTCTCTTAGTTGCATGTTCTATCATTTCAGCAAATGTCCAATATTGACATTTGGTTTTAAGTGTCAAAATCCTTTACAGTCATGTGAATGTTTGTTATGTAGCCACAGAGTCCATTTCCTATACAGTAAGTTAACGTTTTGTGTCTTCTAACCATGATTATAAAAGCCCTTCAACCCTAACCAACTAGTCATTGTTACCCAAATTAAACCTTAACTATATGTTGTGCTGTGTTAGATCAGGAAAGGCATTCGCAAACGACGTCGTCTTTATGTGTTGTTCTTGAGAGCGATGACCACCAACACATTTTCTATAATTTGGAGGACTTATTGTTCTTTCAGGGGAGGAAAGTTGCAGAGTCAGAGTTTCACCTTGGCGACAATCAAAGGAGACGAGTACACCTTCACCTCCAACAACGCAGAGGACATCCGCGAGCTGGTGGTGACCTTCCTGGAAGGCCTGAGGAAAAGGTCGAAGTTTGTGGTCGCACTGCAGGATAACCCCAACCCCAGTAAGTCTTGAACAGGGATGGTGCCATTTCTTTTTTAACTCTAAACTCTTTTTTTAACATAACCTGATACACTGTAACGCCTGTTTGAGATCATTAAAGTTGGACAGATTTCCATCGAACACCTTAAAAATAATCTTACAGAACAAAAGACAGAAGTTTGAAGTAGAAATGTCAGTTAATCATCTCACTTTTGGGGGGGGGGGGGGGGGTTTCCACAGCTGGCGAGGAGTCCACCTTCCTGAGCTTTCTGAAGGGAGACCTGATCCTGTTGGACCAGGACACCGGAGAGCAGGTGCTTAATTCTGGTTGGGCACACGGCGTCAACGAACGAACCAATCACAGAGGGGATTTTCCAGCTGACTGTGTCTATGTCCTGCCCACCATGACCCGACCTCAGCAAGAAGTAGTGGTAAGAGACAAAAAACAACATCAGGAAAAATTGTTTGTCAATCACTGATAAGTTGTCCATGTTCAAATTCTTTGGCTAAATGCTGGATCTTCACAACCCTACCTACAGCACCTTTAAATTACCCAGCACACAGTAGACTTTAAAATGTCGTTAGAAAGAAGGTTGACCATTAGAATTTGACTTTAATACAAAGGGAGACGCTTATATTACAGATGGGAACATGACGTATACATTTCCATCTGTGCAGCAAGATCATAGGTTTCTTTGCACCAGAGGAGTGAACTTGTTAACTCATCTTATTTAAACCTTATTTAATTTAATAAAATAAAGTGTTGTTAGACCTTTGCCATAAGCAATATCTTTTTTTTTTGCTGTTCATGTTTTGCACACTGAAAACTGAAACATAAACATGTTATCATTTTAATATGTTTCTGTAACAGTTATATCTGATCTGATATAATCTGATAACGTCTGGCTTTTCCTCTTGTTTGAAGACACCTAATGTAAATCACTTTAAATAGTAAAATGGTCTTTCAAACGAATGTAATCTGATGTAATACAACCAATCAGGCGCTGGTAACCATGACACCGGACCAGCGACAGGAGTCGGTTCGTGTTTCGCAGCTCGTCCTGCCGGAGAGCGAAGGCAGGATAAAAGCCTACACACTGGAGGAGTTCTCCTACGACTACTTCAGGTCCACACACACGCACACACGCACACGCACGCACACACGCACACACACACACACGCACACACGCACACGCACACGCACACACACACGCACGCACGCACACACGCACACACACACACACAAGGCTGGGGGCGGCTGTGGCTCAGTGGTAGAGCGGTTGTCTGCCAATCGGAAGGTTGTTGGTTCGATCCCCGCCCCTGCAGTCATTGTCAAAGTGTCCTTGGGCAAGACACTGAACCCCGAGTTGCCCCCGGTGCTGCGCATCGGAGTGTGGATGTGTGTGCATGTTTATCTGATGAGCAGGTGTGGAGATGTGTGTGAGTGTGTATCTGATGAGCAGGTGTGTAGATGTGTGTGAGTGTGTATC
>NC_048409.1:28301439-28316290 GCF_013103735.1 Etheostoma cragini
TGTGTGTGAGTGTGTATCTGATGAGCAGGTGGCACCTTGTACGGCAGCCCCAGCCACAGTGTATGAATGTGTGTGAATTGGTGAATGTTTCCTGTAGATGTAAAAAGCGCTATATAAATACAGCACATTTACATTTACACACACACACGTTTACATATTGGGATTGAAAACAAAGAGTTATCATATTGTTTGATCATTTTACTGTATTAGGTGAAGGGTGTATTATAACCTCTCTGAACAGACTTGTAATCGAATCAGTCTTAAAGATCAGTTCTTGGCTCTTTAGTGTTTTTAAGTCAAATCACTCAGGCATAATATCTATGCTTTTAGCAATAAAACACATTTGAGTGAGATTCTCTATCTGGAAACTTCCTTCTGTTAAATTCAGACAATTGAGAAGTTAACATCACACATAATAAACACTCACCTGCACATTCGCTTCCCCCTGTAAAACCATGAGTTTTAATGTATTGTTAACTCATATGTGTTTTTTTTTACTTGTGAACCACGCCAAAGACAGATCTCCATTCTTCTAAACTCACCTGACCGACTGATTTTTACCTCCCTGCATTATTTTTTGGGTTTGACAAAGTAAATTTTGATTGACGCGCAGTCATGTCAACACGTCACCAATGTAACCGGCTTCTTTCAGGCCTCCCCCCAAACACACCCTGAGCCGGGTGATGGTCAGTAAGAATCGGGGGAAGGACAAGATGTGGAGCTGCACCAGAGAGCCGCTGAAGCTGCCGCTGCTGAAGAAGGTCGTCAACCACGAGGAGCTGGCTCAGGACGCCTGCATGTCCTTCATAGATATCCTTTAAGACATCTGATGTGACACTGTTTAGGACTGGCTTAAAGCATGTTCAACTCACTGGGCATCTCTAACCCTAACCTTGTCAACCCTAGATAACCGCTCCAATCATAATGCTGACAAAATTGATTACCAAATTTAATGTTAACAGTGAGCTTGTGCATATGAAAGAGATTAACAGGAAATGCAACATACACAGATTTAGAGCAGAATATTATTCATTAATTTTATATATTTTATAGCAAGAATCTAACATGTCTGATTGTTTAAGTTGCATCATGATATCGGGGACCATAGGATAGGCATATTCATGTTAAAAAAAACTCAAAAAGTGACATTTTCATGCCATGGGACTTTTAAACACTTTGATGACCCAAGTGCAGTAAATGAAACCATATCTCAATCTTTTTTGTTTTTGTTTTGTTCAATAAATTCCCAAATGTCTCTGGTGATCCCATCTGCTGAGCATGCAACCCCACACTGAGAAACGCTGGTGCAACCTTCACCCCGAAATTAACCTGATCAAATCTTAACCTGAACTTAAAACAGGCACCATTATTTTCTAATTAAAGACCTGTATTATCACATTAGAAAGTCTCCAAGTTTTTGTTAATTACTAAGTGATGGATAGAGCCAAACATGCTCTGTAAATACAAAAAAAAGAAACAAAAACTTTGATATAATCAAATGTGTTCATACATACTGTATCACCAGAATGCAGTAATGAAATATGCAAAATTGGGTTATTTTCCAGTATCTCAAGAATGATTTCCATGTTTATTCTACATTTGTATTTCAGCCAATCATGTTCTTTTATTCCTTGACGTTTGTCCCACCTATGATGAAGTACATGGGCGACTATCCGTCCAAGCGGATGCGCTCCGTCAACGAGCTGACGGACCAGATCTTTGAAGGAGCCCTGAAGGCCGAGCCTCTAAAAGACGAGATCTACTGTCAGATCATCAAACAGCTCACTGACAACCATGTCAAGTGTGTAAACGTTTGTGTATTATTATTCTTATCATTGCTCTTCAATGTAAATTATTATATCTTGGTGTTATTTCAAGGTTCAGACTTTTCATTTAGAGTTGTATCGCAAAACATTTACCTTGAACCTTGTAGAAAAGAATATACTAAACATTATGGAAGGATACCATGTTCATGAAACACTAAAAGTGGATTTAGTTTCTACTAATCCTCCGGTCATCATCATGTCTGCAGTAGTGCCAGCAGGCCGAGCCAACAGATATTTCTATGCTGAAGCTGAGCATGGGTTTGTGCGTGTGCAGGTACAGCGAGGAGAAAGGCTGGGAGCTGCTGTGGTTGGGTACTGGTCTGTTTCCTCCCAGTAACGTGCTGCTGCCGCACATCCAGCGCTTCCTGCAGTCCAAGAAACACCACCCGCTCGCTGGAGACTGCATGCAGAGGCTGCACAAAGCTCTACGGTAAAACTTAACACTTTACAAAGTACTAACAAAATACACCAAAGTAAAAGAACTAGTAAAAGTACTCATTATGTCAAATTGGGTGGCAGTAGCTCAGTCCGTAGGAATTTGAGTTCGGAACCGGAGGGTCGCTGGTTCAAGTCCCCGTATGGACCAAAAAGTAGGGAGTGTGGATTGGTGGCTGGAGAGATGCCACTTCACCTCCTGGGCACTGCCAGGTGCTGTTGAGCAAGGCACCGTACCGTACCCCCCCCCCCCCCCCCCCCCCCCCCCCCCCCCCCCCCAACCGCTCAGGGCGCTGGTTCAGCTGGCAGCCCCCCCACTCTGACATCTCTCCATTAGTGCATGTATAGATCCTGAGCATGTGTGTGTGTGTAGTTCAGGACTGTGTGTGATAACTAACAAACTGTGGACAAAGAGTGTAAATTGTAATTTCCCCATTGGGGATCAATATACAAAATTAAATTAATAAAATTCAAAATTAAATGGCCTATTGCAGAATATCTGAGCCTAACTCCACCCACTGCATGATTTTCCAAATTGGCAACAAAAAAAAAGAAAGAAACTGGGCAAAAGGATGAGAGGGGAAAGGATGAGAGGGGAAAGGGATGCCGCCAACCTTTGATTAGAGGGTGTTAACATTCTTAAATTTCATGACATAGAAATGTCCCAGCCGGCCGACTCTCTCTCAGCATTGGAGGTTAGGGCTGATTTAAAACAGTACATGTTAAAGAAGAAGTTGAGCCTGCTTCAATCCATCATCCGATTTTTATCAATTTGGAAAGAAATGTTAATATTAACTCCAGCATTGATGTTTAATATCACAGTCCAGTCATATCATTTAGTTTACAGTAGTAGTCACTATATTTAGCAAATGTGAAGTAGTAAAAAGTACATTTGCCTCAGAGATGTAATGGAGTAGAAGTATAAAGTAACCTAAGGACCTAAGGAAATACTCAAGTAAAGTACAAGTCCTGAAAATTACACAATACTTGTGTTAATGTACTTAGTTACTTTTCCCCACTGCAACTGCGACTGACCGTTTGTTTTGTGGGCTTTTCTTCTTCATTTGTGTATCAGTAACGGATCCAGGAAGTACCCCCCTCATCTGGTGGAAGTCGAGGCGATCCAGCACAAGACGACCCAGATCTTCCACAAAGTTTACTTCCCTGACGATACAGACGAGGTCAGACACACACACACACACACACACACACACACACACACACACACACCCACAAACACAAACACACAATGCTCGTCACGATAATGTGTTTGTGTCTCACACCTGCAGGCGTTTGAGGTGGAGTCCAGCACCAAAGCGAAGGACTTCTGCCAGAACATCTCCACCAGACTGCTGCTCAAATCTCCTGAAGGCTTCAGCCTCTTTGTCAAGATCTCAGACAAGGTCAGAGAAAGAAGGAAGCTTTGTTAAATTCCTCTAAAACAAATAAGTTAATTAATAAGTAAATTATCTCTCTTATCGTTACCTGTTTTTGTGAATTTTATGCTGTTACTAATGACCTTTTTATAAAGCAACTTTTTGACCCAGTTAAGATCAATATGAATGTTTTGGATACAATTCATAGGATACAACGAGTTTTGATCTTTCAGACTTATCCTTTTCTATGCAAGCATTTGTTTTGAATAATGATGATAAGTTTGGAAACTTAAATGTCAACAGGACAATTTACTGCAATTTCAGAACATTGTTATGGTGGTTTCATGTCCAATTAAACAACATAATAACATCTAGAAACTATCTTGATTAACTGTGTGTGTGTGTGTGTGTGTGTGTGTGTGTGTGTGTGTGTGTGTGTGTGTGTGTGTGTGTGTGTGTGTGTGTGTGTGTGTGTGCTGCAGGTGATCAGTGTGCCAGAGGGAGATTTTTTCTTTGACTTTGTCAGACATTTAACAGACTGGATTAAGAAATCTCGACCAGCTAAAGACGGTCAGTACCTGCATCTGTTTTACGTCTGTTGGAAGTAAACCTCCATTTATTCTAATCGTCTTAGCGCGCTCTAAAAAACCCTCCACTTGCTGTATTAACATACTTTTTGGTGATAAATGTTTTTAATAATTTTTTATATAGTTAGGAAACACAACCAATTACAAACAATACACTGAGACGGAAAACACGTCACATATATGTGACTGTAAATAAAAAGAATAAAAACTCTCCTGGGAGTCAAAACACAAACTGCAGGGTTTATTTTACATTGTCTATATTACATTTCTCAACAATAGTTTACACTGACTTAGCACAAAAAAAAGGTTTGCTGCTCTTTCAAATCCTATTCCCCAAACCCTGGAGATATCACCACCTCAGAAACTCTTATCCTATTCCAGGTGTTTCTGGGGACTTATACGTAGGAGTCTGAACAAACCTGCTCTTGAGTAAAAACTTATAGTAGTAGTAGTAGTAGTAGTAGTAGTAAAAGTAGTTTTAAAGTTGATCACACTTACATTTCACCCTATTTCCATCCTACCCTGCAGGAATCGTTCCCTCTCTGACCTATCAGGTGTTCTTCATGAAGAAGTTGTGGACCAACACAGTTCCAGGGAAGGACTCCTTTGCCGACTCCATCTTCCACTACTACCAGGTCGGTCTTTTACTGAGAAACAGGAGAAAATATTTTATAATTTATATATATTATCATAACAACACTCTCCTACTCTTCACTTAGTCTTTGTTTTACCTGACACGGACTTCCAAGGTTTTAATTTAATTTTAAATTTAAAAACACTATTATTGTCTACTACTTGTTATCTTTTGGCGATTTGCTTCCAACATTTTTTATTATTATGATTTACTTTATATTTAATTAATACTAGAACAGTATCTTTGTGTCAGTCAAAACACACTTTCTCCCCCTTATTCTCTTCCTTTAATTAGGAGCTGCCTAAATACTTGCGTGGCTACCATAAGTGTTCACGAGAAGAGGTTTTCCAACTTGCAGCCCTCATCTACCGCGTCAAGTTTGAGGATGACAAATCCCATTTTCCTACAATTCCCAAGATGCTTCGGGAGCTGATTCCCCAGGATCTCATTCGTCAGATGTCACCGGATGACTGGAAAAGGGTAAACCTGGAAAACTACAATGTAGTTTTTATTTTCTGTTTAGATGATATAAACATTAACACATCATTCAACATTGACACAACTTTTTGGTGTGCCTTTTGTCCCGTGAGACACTAAAACCAGTATTTGCATCCAAATTTGGCATTAAGGATTGAACTGAGTTTAATAATTAATACTGTGTGTGTGTTTGTATGTTTGTGGGTGTATGTTTGTTTGTGTGTGTGTGTGTGTGTTTGTGGGTGTGGGTGTGGGTGTCTGTGTGATTATAACAGTCGCTGGTTGCATACTTCAACAAGCAGGCTGGTAAATCAAGAGAAGAAGCCAAACTGATGTTCCTAAAGCTCATCTACAAATGGCCGACCTTTGGCTCCGCCTTCTTTGAGGTCAAGGTAAATACACCTGAGCCTGTCACTTCCTGTCTGTAGCTCCCACCCGGTTCTACTCATTCATCTTTCTTGTTTCCTCACTTGCATCTTTTGTCTCGCATGAGTTTCTCAGTGATTGACTATAACTTTGAGGTACTTCTAATTTACTGAAGTTATTTTCTTTTTCGGCTACTGTGTACTTCTACTTCAGATCTCAGAGGGAAATATTGTACTTTTTTACTCCACTACATTAATCTGACCGCTTTAGTTACTTTGCAAATCAAGCTTTTTACATTCAAAACATATGAAGAGCTTATAAGTCAAAGTACAGCTAACAAGTGCAGCTTGAACGATTGGTTGATTGACAGAACATCTATCGAGCAACTATTTTGATAATTTAAGTCATTTTGTTTGTAAAAACATTTAATGACGTCCAAACCGAGGACGGAGATGTTGTCAGTTGAGCTAACCACTGAATTGACCTTTCAGTTATGTCGCTTACATTAGTTAGTCCGTCCCACCTACAGGAAGAAGGAAAATAAGCAAGGAAAGAAAACAGGGAAACACCCCGTTAGTCAATCATGACGTCTTTTATATTTCGCAAAACGGTTGCAGAGAAACAAGACAATTGTGATTGGTTTGAAGAAATGTCTATAAACTAAGAGCATGTTTTTCTCCTATCTGGAAATGTTGTGTGGACTGGCCAGACCCTCCTCCGCAGCGCTGTGGTGGAAGGTCTGGGTATAAGAAACTTTAACAAGCTGAATCTACTTTTGTCTTTAGCAAACCACAGAGCCCAACTTCCCAGAGATCCTGCTGATCGCCATCAACAAGCATGGAGTCAGCCTCATTGACCCGAAGACAAAGGTTCGTCTGTAGAGAAATCAATGTTTCCCCCTCCAAACCAAGTCTTATGTTAAAGGATTTATTATAATGCTCAGTCTGTGTTAACCATGTATACATATTAATCTACATGTGTCAAATAGCCAAAATGATAATCATGATTATTCATGGATTTTAGGGAGAAAATATTTTGACTTGCACTTTCACTTTTAAATAAACAGAGCGCTGCTTTCACTTTGACGTTGGGCTACTTTTTTTTTTGCCAATGTAGAAATCTTTGCATCAAAAAGCAACTGGTCCTCTTTTCCAGTGCATCGAAGCAAAATATAAAGAACAATCTACCCAAAAGAAACTAGCTCTTGGCCTTCTCCTACACACATTTGATTTCCCCAAAAGTCAAGCCAAAACATCTGGAGCCACTGGTGGTTGGCTGTTACTTTAGCCGAGTTTTCTATGAGCTGAGCACGCATTTTAAGGTCAGTCGGGTATATTTAATCGTGGGGAGACAAAATCGTGATCGAGATTAAGATTTGATTAATTGTGCGGCCTTAACTTGCATGCACTTCCTCATTAATCGCTAACGTTGGCATCATCAGTCAGAGGCCCTGACAGTAACGTGTCCTCTCTGTGTATTTGTGCAGGACATCCTGACTACTCACCCCTTCACCAAGATCTCCAACTGGAGCAGTGGGAACACTTACTTTCACATCACCATCGGCAACCTGGTCAGAGGCAGCAAACTGCTGTGTGAAACCTCGCTGGTGGGTGGCAGCGACAGACACACGCTGTAAAGTTTCAAAATAAAACCTGGTGTTCCAGTGTTGTCTCAAATGTGTCATTTCCCCTGCAGGGCTACAAGATGGACGACCTGCTGACGTCTTACATCAGCCAGATGCTGACCAGCATGAACAAGCAGCGCTCCGGGCGGGGCCAAAGCAAGTGAACTTCTTACTGGCAGGAGGCCGCTGAGCTCATCCGGCACTTGCGCCCTATTGGCCACCACTGCAGCTGGGGGCGGACCTTTGCCCACCAGCTGTGGAGAATGAGCCGCAGTCCTTCTGCTAGCTCCGCCGGGTCAAAGCTCACCGGGGAGAGTTCGTCTACCGGCAGCGACGACCCCGGCGAAGGCCCTAGCAACCACCAGCACTACGTTTACCACAAAGACGAGGACGAGCCGTCCAGTGAGGACGACTACCTCTGAAACCTCCAATCTCTCCGTCACACAGGTCGGTCTTCGGCCAGCACCACTGTCATCTCAACCTTTAAAACTTGTTGCAGTGACCCCTAGTGGCAGCCGGCGTTAGGCGTACTTTAAGGACTTGGCTATCTGAAAATACATCTTTTGGTTTGCGGAGCTGTCGTGGGACCTTATACATCTATAAGTGTTGAGTTTAGCAAAAACTTTAATTATTTTTTAATTGGTTAATCCATGCTTTTAATACCTTTAATTATGTTACAAGGAATTATTCTTATACACAGATGGATAGTACTGATAAAAATGTGATATTAATGTCAGTAAATACATGTACTTAATAATAATAATAATCATAGGCATATTGTCCGTACCTGTTTTCCGTCTTTCTTTGAGTGGTATGATTGAAGAGTTTTTTAATTTAATTGTATATTGTATTTAAAAAGTTAATTTGGGGAACACCGCAAAAACCCTGGCCAACCTCCAGGAGTTAACAGGTTACCGGTTTCATCTGACGTGTGTGTGTGTGTGTGTGTGTGTGTGTGTGTGTGTGAGAATGGGCCGATATGTCTACTCTTTTTTTGTTTTTTCATTTGTCTTAATAAATACTGAGGTTTGCGGATTAATTTATAACTGAGGTCTAGATTTTCCATCTTTGTGTTAAAAGTACACTTTTTTCAGCACAGTTGCCTAAACTTTACCGGTTTACCAAGAAACTTACAGGCCCAAGTGTTAGAAAATCCCTTCTGTGCTCTCAAGGTGCCCTTCTAGTTTGTTATTGTTTGCTGACACGTCACCTTTGGAAGCCTGCCATTGGCTGATTGACAGCTCGGGGGGGGGGGGGGGGGGGGGGGGGGGGGGATTTTGGACAGACACTTTGATTCTTTAGTGCAGCTGACTCCACACTTTTTCTACAAACAATTTACAAAAAGGTTACTTTTAGCTTCTCTATACAAAACCAGATTTTTACTTAAGATGTTTTTACTCATAAGTCAAAGTTAAAGATCATTTTTAAGAAAGCTTCTATACATACGGCCAGATCTGTAAAGGTTTCACACAAAATAACTAACCTTTCGTTAAACAGAAAAGCAACATGTTAGCTTTGTGAAACCAGTTTAATATTTGAAATACACTCACCCAGTGGCTCTTACTCGACCAGTGGCCTTTCCTCCACTATAGTTGCTTTAAAAAAAGACAACTAGTTGTTTGTTCTGTTGGGGCACAGATTGGATTTTTGCTCAACCAAGCTTTAACATGTGGAAGAAATGGGTTTTCTTGTACATTAGGTGTACATTAGTTGGTAATAAATAATCTCATTTTCTATGCAACTCTTCAAATAGACCTACAAACATTGTGTTAAGATTTTAGAAAAAAGACCCAGAAACTTTGCATATTTGTCAAAAAATAAATACTTTATTTTTGTGTTGATTCATAAAAAAATTAATCTTTGTCACAAATATTTCTGTCTATATTCCTTATTTGTTTTTGTGAAACTCAGATCTGTCATTCTTAAAATCTGCCTTGTTTGTCACTTGTTGATGTAACAAACCCTTCATCCAATAACCTGCACTGGTTTTGTTTTGTTTGTATGAGTAACAAATACACTGGTGTTTTAACAGTGCCAATGACTTCACACTTACCTTTCTCTTCAGTTTCTCATTCTTTTGTGGACTAATGCAAACTTGTGTTTTTGCCTGTTGTGTTATTTTTAATTGTTTTATTGTGTATGACTGTGTACTTCCTGTAGTGTTTTCATGTGTGTGTGTGTAATGTGTGCTCACTTTTTTACAAACTATTACATGAATATGTTTTGACTTATCTAATATAAATAAATGAAGAACTATTGTTGTCCACAATGTATTTCCCAGAGATGGGACATCTAAAGTCATAGTATAGCATGTTGAAAAATTCATAGTAGGTCTGTCAGTATGTCGTAAAAAGTAATAGTATAGAATGTCAAAAAAGGCATATAAAAGTCATAGTGTACTGTGTTTGGAAAAAGGCATATAAAAGTAATTGTATAGTACATCAAAAAAAGTCATAGTACAGTATGGTAAAAAAAGTTGTATAAAAGTCATAATATGTCGAAAAAAAGTCATAGTATAGTAAGTCGAAATAAGTCATAGTATAGTATGTCAAAAAATTTATAAAAGTCATAGTATAGTATGTCGAAAAAAAGTCATAGTATAAGTATGTCAAAAGAAGTCATAGTATGTCGAAAAATACATAAAAGTCATATTATAGTATGTCGAAAAATATACAAAAGTCATAGTATAGTATGTCGAAAAATATACAAAAGTCTTAGTATAGTATGGTGAAAAATGTCAGAGTATAGTATGTAAAAAAAAAGTAATTGTATAGAATGTCAAAAAAGTAATTTAAAAGTCATAGTATAGTATGTCGAAAAAAATCTGTGTAGTAGGTCGAAAAATTTCATAGTCTAGTATGGCGAAACAAGTAATAGTATAGTACATCGAAAAAAGTCATAGTATGTTGAAAAAAGTCATAGCATAGTATGTTAAAAAAGTCATAGTATAATATGTTGAAAAAAGGCATAGTATGTCGAAAAATATAAAAGTCACAGAATAGGATGTCAAAAAATGTCATATAAAACTCATAGTATAGTATGACAAAAAAGTCATGTAAAAGACATAGTATAGTGTGTAAAAATAACTCATAGTAAATTATGCCGAAAGTCACATAAAATTAATAGTATAGTATGTCAAAAAAGTCATAGTGTAAGTATGTCAAAAAAGTCATGTAAAAGGCGTTGGTATAGTATGTCAAAAAAAATCATAATATAGTATTTTGAAAAAAATCTTATAAAAGTCATAGTATAGTCATAGTATAGTATGTCGAAAAAAATCAGGGTAGTATAGTATGGCGAAACAAGTAATAGTATAGTATGTAAAAAAACGTATAGTATGTCGAAAAAAGTCATACAAAAGTCATAGTATAGTATGCCGAAAAATATATAAAAGTCAAGGTATAGTATGTCGAAAAAAGTAATATAAAAGTCATAGTATAGTATGTAAAAAAACGTATAGTATGTCGAAAAATATCATATAAAAGTCATAGTATAGTATGTCGAAAAAAGGTCACAGTATAGTATGTCAAAAAAAGTCAAACTATAATTAATTATAATTTGTAAGTGACCCCAAACTTTTGACGAATGGTGTATGTCGGAAAATATCATGTAAAAGTCATAGTATGTCGAAAAATATCATATAAAAGTCATAGTATAGTATACTGAAAAAAGTCATAGTATAGTATGTCGAAATAAGTCATAGTATATAATGTCGAAAAATGTCACGTAAAATTCATAGTATAGCATGTTGAAAAAAAAGTCATAGTATAGTATAGAATGGCAAAAAAGGCATATAAAAGGTTATTGTATAGTACGTCAAAAAAGTAATAGTATAATATGGCAAAAAAAGTCATAGATGGCGGAAAACGTCATATAAAAGTCATATAGTATCTTGAAAAAAGTCATAGTATGTAAAAAAAAGTCACAGTATAGTATGTCGAAATAAGTCAGTGTATTATTTCAAAAAATATATAAAAGCCATTGTATGTCGAAATATGCTATATAAAAGTCATAGTATAGTACATAAAAAAACGTCATAACATAGTATGTTGAAAAAAGTCATATAAAAGTCATAGTATAGTCTGTCGAAAAAAGTCATAGTATAGTCTGTCGAAAAAAAGTCATAGTATAGTATTTCAAAAAAAGTCATAGTATATATAGTATGTCAAAAAATATCAAATAAAAGTCATAGTATAGTTTGTCGAAAAAAGTCATACAAAAGTCATAGTATAGTATGTCGAAAAAAAGTCATAGTATAGTATGTTGAAAAACGTCCTAGTATAGTATTTCAAAAAAAGTCATAGTATAGTCTGTCGAAAAAAGTCATAGTATAGTATTTCAAAAAAAGTCATAGTATATATAGTATGTCAAAAAATATCATATAAAAGTCATAGTATAGTTTGTCGAAAAAAGTCATACAATAGTCATAGTATAGCATGTCAAAAAAAGTCACAGTATAGTTTGTTGAAAAATATCATACAAAAGTCACAGTATAGTATGTCGAAAAAAGTAATATAAAAGTCCTAGTATGTCGAAAAATATCATATAAAAGTCATAGTATAGTATGTAAAAAAAAGTCATACAAAAGTCCTAGTATGTCGAAAAATATCATATAAAAGTCATAGTATAGTATGTCAAAAAAGTCATATAAAAATCATAGTATGTCAAAAAAAAGTCATAAAAGAGATAGTATAGCATGTAGAAAAGAAGTCCTAGTATGTCGAAAAATGTCATGGTATAATATGTCGAAAAAAGTTATAGTATGTCAAAATAATAATAATACATAAATCATAGTATAGTATGTGGAAAAATATCATATAAAAGTCATAGTATAGTATGTCAAAAAAAGTCATACAAAAGTCATAGTATGTCGAAAAATATCATATAAAAGTCATAGTATAGTATGTCGAAAAAAGGTCACAGTATAGTATGTAAAAAAATTCATAGTATAGTATGTCAAAAAAAAGTAATAGTATGGTATGTCAAAAAAAGTCATAGTATAGTATGTTGAAAAATATCATACAAAAGTCACAGTATAGTATGTCGAAAAAAGTCATAGTATGTCGAAAAAAGTCACACAAAAGTCATAGTATAGTAAGTCAAAAAATGTCATAAAATTCATAGTAAAGTATGTCGAAAAATATCATATAAAAGTAATAGTACAGTTTGTTGAAAAAAGTCATACAAAAGTCATAGTATAGTGTGTCGAAAAAAGTCATAGTATATATAGTATGTCAAAAAATATATAAGTCATAGTATAGTATGTCAAAAAAAAGTCATAGTATAGTATGTTGAAAAATGTCATAGTATAGTATGTAAAAAAAAAAGTCATAGTATAGTAAGTCGGAAAAAAAGTCATAGTATAGCATGTCGAAAAAAGTCATAATAAAGTACGTTGAAAAAAGTCATACAGAAGTCATAGTATAGTATGTCGAAATAAGTCATAGTATATTATGTCGAAAAATGTCACATAACAGTCATAGTATAGTATGTCGAAAAATGTATTATAAAAGTCATAGTATAGTATGTCGAAAAAAGTTATAGTATGTCAAAAAAAGTCATACAAAAGTCATAGTATAGTATATCAAAAAAGTCATACAAAAGTCATAGTATAGTATGTGGAAAAATATCATATAAAAGTCATAGTATAGTATGTTGAAAAAAGTCATAGTATAGTATGTCCAAAAATGTCACATAACATTCATAGTATAGTATGTCAAAAAAAAGTCATAGTATAGTATGTTGAAAAAAGTGTGAGTATAGTATGTAAAAAAAAGTCATAGTACAGTATGTCAAAAACGGTCATAGTATAGTATGTCGAATAGTATTGGACTCCATTATAGACAGAATCCCAGCTGAGATCAGTTGCCTTGTTTTTTTTAACCAGGGCAGCAGTTTCCAGATTACATTATGTGCTTACATAATTGCAAAAGGGTTGTTTAATGTTTTCTTAGTTTTTTAAAATAATATCAGGTTAGTAAACAAAATGAGTATTTGGAACCTTGGATAAATGGTTGCTGACAATGGGAAATGTAGATATTGCATTAAAGATCAGCCCCCCCACCCAGATCAGCTGGTATCCTGTCTGTAATGGAGTGAAATTGAAATTTGTAAGTGACCCCAAACTTTTGACCAATGGTGTATGTCGGAAAATATCATGTAAAAGTCATAGTATAGTATGTCGAAAAATATCATATAAAAGTCATAGTATAGTATGTTGAAAAAAGTCATGGTATAGTATGTCGAAAAAGTCATATAAAAGTCATAGTATAGTAAGTCGAAAAAAAGTCATAGTATGTTGAAAAAAGTCATAGTATAGTATGTTGAAAAAAGTTATAGAAAAGTCGCAGTAAATTAAGTAAAAAAAGTCATAGTTTAGTATATTGAAAAAAGTCATAGTATAGCATGTCGAAAAAAGTCATAGTATAGCATGTCAAAAAAAGTCACAGTATAAAAGGTCAAAAAAAGTCATAGTATGGTATGTTGAAAAATATCATACAAATGTCATAGTATAGTATGTTAAAAAAGTCATGTAAACGTCATAGTATTTCAAAAAAAGTCATGTAAAAGTCATAGTATGTCAAAAAGTCATACAAATTATAATATGTCAAAAAAGTCATAGTATGTCAAAAAAAGTCATAAAAGTCATAGTATGTCAAAAAAAAGTCATAAATGTCATAGTATAGTATGTCATAAAAAGTCATATAAAAGTCATAGTATAGTATGTCAAAAAAGACATAAAAATCATAGTATGTCAAAAAAAGTCATAGTATGTCCAAAAAAGTCATAGTATAGTATGTCAAAAAAGTCATACTATGTCAAAAAAGTCGTAAAAGAGATAGCATAGCATGTCGATAAGAAGTCTTAGTATAGTATGTTGAAAAATGTCATGGTATAATATGTTGAAAAAAGTTATAGTATAGTATGTCAAAAAAAGTCATACAAAAATCATAGTATACTATGTGGAAAAATATCATACAAAAGTCATAGTATGTCGAAAAATATCATATAAAAGTCATAGTATAGTATGTCGAAAAAAGGTGACAGTATAGTATGTAAAAACAAAGTAATAGTATGGTATGTTGAAAAAAAGTCATAGTATAGTATGTGGAAAAAAGTAATAGTATAGTATGTCAAAAAAAAGTAATAGTATGTTGAAAAAAGTCATAGTATAGCATGTCGAAAAAAAGTCATAGTATAGTATGTAAAAAAAAGTCATAGTATGGTATGTCAAAAAAGTCATAGTATAGTATGTAAAAAAAAGTCATAGTATGTCGAAAAATATCATATAAAAGTCATAGTATAGTATGTGGAAAAAAGTAATAGTATAGTATGTCAAAAAAAAAGTAATAGTATGTTGAAAAAAGTAATAGTATAGCATGTCGAAAAAAGGTCATAGTATAGTATGTAAAAAAAAGTCATATAAAAGTCATAGTATAGTAAGTCCCAAAAAAGTCATAATTTAGTATATTGAAAAAAGTCATAGTATAGCATGTCAAAAAAAGTCACAGTATAATATTTCAAAA
>NC_048409.1:28316390-28323042 GCF_013103735.1 Etheostoma cragini
TCATAGTATAGCATGTCAAAAAAAGTCACAGTATAGTTTGTTGAAAAATATCATACAAAAGTCACAGTATAGTATGTCAAAAAAAGTCATACAGAAGTTATAGTATAGTATGTCGAAATAAGTCATAGTATATTATGTCGAAAAATGTCACATAACAGTCATAGTGTAGTATGTCAAGAAAAAGTCATAGTATAGAATGTTGAAAAATGTTATATAAAAGTCATAGTATAGTATGTTGAAAAATGTTATATAAAAGTCATAGTATAGTATGTCGAAAAATGTCATAGTATAATATGTTGAAAAAAGTTATAGTATGTCAAAAAAAGTCATACAAAAGTCATAGTATGGTATGTGGAAAAATATCATATAAAAAAGTCATAGTATAGTATGTCGAAAAATGTCATAGTATATATAGTAGGTCAAAAAAGTCATAGTATAGTTTGTCGAAAAAAGTCATACAAAAGTCATAGTATAGTATGTTGAAAAAAGTGTGAGTATAGTATGTAAAAAAAAGTCATAGTACAGTATGTGAAAAACGGTCATAGTATAGTATGTCGAATAGTATTGGACTCCATTATAGACAGAATCCCAGCTGAGATCAGTTGCCTTGTTTTTTTTAACCAGGGCAGCAGTTTCCAGATTACATTATGTGCTTACATAATTGCAAAAGGGTTGTTTAATGTTTTCTTAGTTTTTAAAAATAATATCAGGTTAGTAAACAAAATGAGTATTTGGAACATTGGATAAATGGTTGCTGACAATGGGAAATGTAGATATTGCATTAAAGATCAGCCCCCCCACCCAGATCAGCTGGTATCCTGTCTGTAATGGAGTGAAATTGAAATTTGTAAGTGACCCCAAACTTTTGACCAATGGTGTATGTCAAAAAATAGTCATAGTATAGTATGTCGAAAAATATCATATAAAAGTCATAGTATAGTATGTTGAAAAAAGTCATAGTATAGTATGTCGAAATAAGTCATAGTATATAATGTCGAAAAATGTCACATAAAATTCATAGTATAGCATGTTGAAAAAAAGTCATAGTATAGAATGGCAAAAAAGGCATATATAGGTAATTGTATAGTACGTCAAAAAAGTAATAGTATAATATGGCGAAAAAAGTCATAGATGGCGAAAAACGTCATATAAAAGTCATATAGTATCTTGAAAAAAGTCATAGTATTTAAAAAAACGTCATAGTATAGTATGTCGAAATAAGTCGGTGTATTATTTCAAAAAATATATAAAAGCCATTGTATGTCGAAAGATGTCATATAAAAGTCATAGTATAGTACATAAAAAACGTCATAACATAGTATGTTGAAAAAAGTCATATAAAAGTCATAGTATAGTATGTCAAAAAATATATAAAAATCATAGTATAGTGCATCGAAAAAAGTCGTAGTATATGTCGAAAAAATGTCATAGTATAGTATGTCAAAAAATATATAAAAGTCATATTATAGTATGTCGAAAAAAGTCTTAGTATAGCATTGTGACAGTCTGTCTTTATCCCTTTTATGTTTAGTTTTTTTGTAAATGGTCAAGGGGTGCCAGCCAGGTCTCTCTCCTGACGTTGAAGATAGTTTTAGTCTAGTACAGGTGTATATTGTTTGTGTTTTATACGTAGGGTAAAGAACCAAACCACACAAGCATGCACATATAGAAATGTACACCCTAAAACAAACGGAAGAATAAACCCAGCTAAACACCACACAATTCAAGAATCCAATCAAATGTTCATATATTTAAACAGAATAACTTAAGCAAAACACTCCAAATAAAGTCCCACAGAATAATCGTAATGTCCAATAATACCAAAAAAAGAAAAAGAAAGATCCACAAAAATCCAACGAAAAACACCACCTCTGGTTTTCTTATGACTCAGTTCGTTTGTGGAATAGAACAGAAACATAAATTATTTGCGCTCAAGGCATCTTGTTAGTCCTAGTCAAACCATACATAGGCCTACAACCAAAACAACAGTTCATAAAAAGCAAAATGGACACTACAGACCTTTAGTCTAATCAGTCAGTCAATTAGTGTTGTTGGTCAGTCCATAATCCGGTCCGGATTTTACCGGGGTCTCAGTGACCGGCTGAGAGTTGTATCCAGAGTTTTCCAGTGATCGTTCAGAGGTTTAACGGAGCCGTCAGTAGCGGTTAAGACAACGTTTTAAGGGATTAAAATGACCTTTACTTCTGTTGCTGCGCACTGAGCTGTAGCTCCTCCGACTCTGCGTACTGCTTTCCCCTCGTACTCGGTCCCCAGAAGTACTCTCTCTCCTTGCTATCGCGTACCGGAAAATAATAAAACAATTAGTGTTTAAAGGGCGGCTCCGCTGCACGAGCGGACAGCTGATGCAACTGGGGATTTCAAGTGGTCACAGTATGTCAAAAAAGTCATATAAAGTCATAGAATAGTATGTCGAAGAAAGTCATAGTGTAGTATGTCGATAAAAAGTCATACAAAAGTCATAGTATGGTATGTTGAAAAAAGTCATAAAAGTCATAGTATAGTATGTCGAAAAATATATAAAAGTCATAGTATAGTATGTCGAAAAAAAGTCATAAAAGTCACAGTATAGTATCTCGAAAAAAAGTCATAAAAGTCAAATTATTGTATGTCAAAAAAAGTCATAGTATAGTATCTCGAAAAAAGTCATAACATAGTATGTCAAAAGAAGTCATAGTATAGTATGTAAAAAAAAAGTCATAATATAGTATGTCAAAAAATATTTTATAAAAGTCAGTGTAGTATGTAAAAAAAGTCATAATATAGCATGTCGAAAAAAGGCATGACATAGTATGTCAAAAGAAGTCACAGTATAGTATGTAAAAAAAAAGTCATAATATAGTATGTAGAAAAAAGTCATAGTATAGTATGTAAAAAAAAAAGTCATGACATAATATGTCAAAAGAAGTCATATAAATGTCATAGTATAGTATGTCAAAAGAAATGTCATAAAAAGTCATAGCATAACATAAGCTATGTATGTTTGTACATTTCAGGCATAAATAACAGACAGTGCTAGGAACAACCAAACCTTTCTTTTAATGTTTTATTACCAGATGATAGTAGCATGTACAATCAGAGAAAAGTTACAGTAAAAAATAAAATTCTTCTATAAAATCAGATGTAGTTGTCCAGGACAACACTAGATGTAAAATGCTACAAAATGAAAGAATGGCAGCCAGACCCCTAATACCCACATCATTATATATCTTATATTATTTACCTCACCATACTGCAGTTTATTATTCAAAGACACTTACATCATTTCAGATTTTAGAGATATAGACGGTTGACTCATCATTTTAGATTACAGGGATTTTCTAGTTCAGCAAACCTGATTTTAAAAAGATTTGCACAAATGTCCACACTTTAAGGATCAAAATACAAGTCCAACTGAACATCTCAGCAGGCCAATCAAAGGAGCACAGCTCCCAGTAAGGGCAAGTTCTCCTTCCAGTATTAAACCATGAATCTCACAGCTTTGATACAGAGAACTAGTAGACTGGAAGTTATAACTCCGTTAATTAAATACAATAAATAAGTAAACCTTTTCATGTTAAACGTCATTTTGTTCACCAGCCTGGAGTGGTTCAGTATGTGCCAAACAGTCATTATTTGGTCAACATATGACTAAAAATATCTTCCATGTTATGCTGTTAAGCTTCATCTACAATTTAATCAATTGGACGGGGGACAAGTGGATTATAATGCAGTGGTTTGTCAACATTTCTATGAATTTAAATGAATTCAGTTTGGTGCTCTGCCTCAACATCTGCATTTACCAAAATTGAAGTCAATAAACACGGCAGCCCGCCAATTAATATGTCGACAAATCTGTTATTAAGCCTTCATCCGAGTCTGTATTTAAAAAAAACAAAAAACAGTTTACCCCTGGAGCCCCCCCCTTTTACCTGACTTTACCCCATGGAAGATGTCTTTACAAACACCTTTCAAATCTGTCACTAAAAAGATAGATCTTGGGTGGACGGTCACTTTAAGAAAGCATCTATAAAAGTTGGATGAATCCAACACATGCAAGGCTTAAAATGCAAAGCATCTCCGAAGGAAGTCCAGCGCAGCTGCTGCATCGACCAGCGGTGGGAAACATCATATTCAATAGAATAAATATGGCTGTGCAGCTATGGTGAACGCAGCTAAAATGATTAGCCTACTTTATTCTCAACAGGAACACAAATACAGTCAAACTTAATTGCAAACCGCATATTACAACACAGGATATTACATTTGCTTTGTTGCATTTGAAGTTATAAATGCGACTCTGCCATGTTTCTTTTTTGTCTGACGTCAGGACCGAGGAATGCATTGACCGTGACTTCATTCAGAAGTGTTTAAGACAAAGCAAATAGTCCAGAAACCTCTGATTGCAGCCAAACATGTCCTGTATCCGTCGACTGACATGTTTCAGCAACACCTTCAGTAGCCCAAATCTGTCCACTATCTGTCTAAATCTTAGAATGAATCAGAATAGCAGACTATATGCTAAATAAAAGGCTAGTTGGGTAAAATCAGGTGCACGTGGGTTGAGACTGCAGTTTAAATGGGATGTGAACCATGTCCCACAGATCCCTTGCAAATCCATTCCTGCACAGATGTGCATTCAAGGAGATTTGCCAGAAACTATTGTTATATTAAAAATTAACTCCTGTACATTTACTACGCTGGAGTAATAAACCACCATCGGATTCTACCAATGAAAACAAAGCCATAGTTGTTTTGTTTTTAACGGCACTTTATCTCCAACCCCGTCACAAACGTCTCAGAGACTCAAGGCCCCTAAACGCATTATTTCACCCCTGAAAAGTACAAGACACTTTTGATTTCAGATCTAAAATCAGCTTAAGTTAGGACGACATAGCACAGACCGACTACACAGTTACACTTCCAGAAAGCACTGTGTGCGTTTATTTGCGGAAAAAGCAGACTTTGTATTCACTGCCTCGTAAAAGGAGCAACAAGGTCTGGTTTCTCAAAAGCATCTTTACCTTCATTTAGAGCATTTGGCCCAAATCTTCAGCCAAACTGGAATGCCTCCCAGCCAAGTCATTCCTCATATGCTTTGGAGAAACCCGGCCCTGCTCGACAATACATTCACTTCAGTACAAAACATAAACAGGAACGATTAACAACACCTTCTCAAGCCTCTGGTTTACATTCATTCTGTCTGAACAGTGTGGTTCACACACCACATCCAACACCTCACAGACGCAGACATTAAAGATTAAGACGTGGTTAAAGGTTTGGTAGAATGCATCGGATATCTGTACAGCTGAAAATGAAAAAACGTGTAGCTCCTAGTCCACAGAGTCCATTTAATCATCTTCTCCTGCTGAAGCTTCTCTGTCGCCTCGATTATTTGGTTTTAATCAAATTACAGTCATCCATTAAACACGAGACGGAACGAGTGAAAGCGACTCATGTCTTCCTACAGCAGAATGTATTCATTGGTTTCTTCTTTCTTTTCTGAGGTTTAGTTTCTTGCGTTGTTGAGCTCAGTTGATGGCGCTGAATGATGAAAATGTTCTCAAGCATGTGTTCAGCTGTCCTCAACGTACAGGTTTTTCAATGGCATCTATGAGATTTTACTATGGAGATAGACACGGGAGTCCCTCCGCTCCGTCCCGGGTGGCGGACCAGTGAATGAGGTCTGGTTCAGCAGCTGAGCTCCTGCAGGCCGTCGGCCCACAGAGAGAGGATGAGACAGGTTTCTCTGCTCTGTGTTTGGTCACTTTGTCCTTTTTCTTCTCAACTTTGATGAAGCGGATGTACTCACATGATTCTGGCAATTTTGGGCGCAATTCTTTGGGCCCACATGGTTGAATGCACTTATTTTAAATCGCTTTGGATAAAAGCATCAGCTTGATAAAATGTCTTATTCAAAGACTGTTATCCTTTCTCTTTCATTCAACCACATTTTATCAACCAGCTTCTTACGATGAGATATGAATTATCACGTATGTAGTTTTGGTTATTTTTGCAACAGATTTCTGCATATTTGGGTACCTCTGAGCTTCTGGCACCGGCCAGGGCTCAGCTGGAAAACAGTGATTACATCGCAAATTAAAGTACATTTGAATGCCAGAATGATGACAGATGTTTGTTTGCAGTATGTTGCCAGAACTCTGTCAAATCTGATCAAACCACATCTAGTTTTGCAGTGTTAAACTCTTAATAAATTAGAACCAAGACCGTTTTTAATCCAATTTGATTGTTGCTAATTTAGTCATGAATATTTGATGCACTCAATCACTGCACTGGCTTCCTGTGTGCCAGAGGAAAGATTTACAGCACTTTGAATTGCTTCATGTCTGAATGCTGCTATGTAAATATAATTGCCCTGCATTATGTTAGCTACAAACTCTTGATTTGAAATCAAGTTTTGAACAACATCTCCCCCCCCCGGTCACTCCTCTGTGATGGTGGGCAGGTGAGGGGTACTGGGTGAACCGGGCGTGCTCTGTAGGTCGGGCTGGACGATGACGCTGGAGATGGACCACACGTCACTCAACTCTGCAAAGTCAAACAGTTCAGAGTTTATCACACACACACACACACACACACACACACACACACACACACACACACACACGTGTCTGCCTATCTTTGTGGGGACCAG
>NC_048409.1:28323142-28324322 GCF_013103735.1 Etheostoma cragini
GTCAGGTCCCCATAAGTATACTGTTTTCACAGTTTTTGGTCCCCACAAATGTAGCTATACCTAGACCACACACACACAGCATTGAGGCTAATTCAGCGGCCATGCGCGAAAAGATGCAAGGGTGAACAGGAAACATGTATAAGGGGGTGGATAAGTACAGGCAGGGAGACAAGGATGGGTGACGTGAGCACTGAAAGTAGACTAGGTGCAAGAGAGCCATGCATCTCCAGTACAAATGCAAAGATACATATACTGCAGTAAGGACTTTTTTCCACGCTTATACACCGTACAATAGTCTTCTAGTGAAGGTCATTTGTGCTTGTCACAGTACATGGAGTTTCTTTCTATACAATTGTCTTGCTGTGGCTTGCCTGCTGAAGATTAAACCCCAGTCACACACACCTCTCTCTCTATCAAAAGGTTCATGCTAGTTTTCTACAAGAAACACAGAAGCTTGCACAGCTCGAGCAGGGTTCAGGGTTCATACACGGTTCCCGGAGGGCTGACATGCAGGGCTGACATGCAGGGTTTCATGGGTTGAAGACCAAGGGGAGGGAGATGAGGGCTCCAGCAGGGGGTTCAGAGTGGAGGGGGCTCCAGCGAACACAGATGACCTCTGAAGAGTCTGACACACACACACACACACACACACACACACACACACACACAAACACACACACGCACACACAGCTGGAGATCACTGCATGCCAAGACAAGTGTTCATAAAATATGATCTGGGACATTGATCTGACATTTTGAAAAAAATAGGATCGTTTGCTAGGATCAATATTTATTACATCCCTGTGTGTCTAGTACAGCGTGCTGGGTCAGCTAAGGGACATGTTTGTATTAGACCATCAATGTGTTGGTGGCTACATCGCTAGAAAAAAATGATAATACATGTAATCAAGGCTTACTGGTTACTGAAGCCAAGCTGCTCCATCAAAGCCTAACCCTTACTCTGTATTAATTAACAAGGATGAAAGTGATATTGATGCTGTCATCTAACTAATAAAGACAGCATGAAAAAGTATTTCCCAAAATGTCAGACTACTCCTGCAACAACCTGGCCAAGACACCCACTGTGTCCCAATATATTAAATGTACCGTTGCTGAATGTAGATAAAACGTTTCAAATTCACAAAACAATACTCAGTTTTTATACACATATATACACACA
>NC_048409.1:28324422-28333650 GCF_013103735.1 Etheostoma cragini
GTGTGTGTGTGTGTGTGTGTGGTGTGAGAGAGAGCGGGGGTTGTCCACATGAGTAATGACCAACACCCGGTTGTATAAGGGGAGAAGAGCGACTGATGATGAAAGACATGATGCGATAACAACAAATAAAGTAAAAATAAATCCACAGAGGAGGCCATGTAAGAACTATCCAGCTCTTTGTGGTGCAGAGCCTCATCTGGCTGAGAGGATGCATCTCACTGACATTCACTCTTACACTCTTTTATATCTGCAGTCTAAAGGCCTGGTTAGGCTAAAAAGCTAGAGGTCCTAGAGGTCTGATTAGTTATACTGTAACAACCTGGTGTCTTTTCCAGGTGAGTTAATGCTCTCTAATGCCACTCTTGGTTAATCTGAATTTTTGTACTTGTCTGATCACTTGTGCTGTGATGGACTCCAACCAGCCCACCGAGAGTAATGACCATCCTTTCCGTCATTTTTTCCCCCAGTGCCCACTCGCTATATTGCCACGAAAAATCCCCCTGCGACCTATCCTTAAAAAGGACTTTCCTGACACGCCACCATTACAAACCTTCAACTGCAAACAAGGTCGGTTATGACTCTTTGTATTCCGGATTTCTAATCCATGGACTTTTTCTATTTGAAAAAGCAAAAACATCCCTTCTTGCAGAGAAAAGTAATTAAAAAGCCTGTGACGTCACCATAATTAAAAAGCCTGTGACGTCCCCTTAATATAAAACTCCATAGACCGAGCGGGTACCCGCGGGCGGGGCCAGCGGGAGAAACACTTCTGCACATATTCAGTGAGCTGCAGATCACAGAAGTGAACCTAGGATCTTACAAACGTTTAAGGCGTATGCGCCATTGAACCACTCTAATAGGAATGAACAGCGCTCCAATGCTGGGTCCAGGTCCTATTATACATCCATGACTCCAACCCAAAGTGGTGCCACAGTATCTCTGCAATCAAGCTTGCAAGACAAATATTTCAATATTCACATGATATAAATGATAAGTGCTACATAAATAAATACCAGATGCAAATACGTCAGCATGTCCCAGCTGTGCTGCCTTGTCTTTCTTTCTCTTCATTCTTACATTGATCGAGCACACGTACCCCTTCATCTCAGATTATAAATTAATAAAGAAACGTCATCAGCAGCCAGGATGACTCAGCCCTGGACAGCTTCACCTCCCCAACACCACACCTTACAAATAGCAGCAAAAGATGATCATGAGAGCAGTGTGTGTGTGTGTGTGTGTGTCTACGCACCAATGGAATAAGAAAACAGCAATGATGACGAATGCCGATACAGTATCGGTCAGAATCCACATCAAACTGTATTCCTCTGGAGTCTGGAGAGAGGGAGAGAGAGAAGGAGTTGATTACACTTGTTGGAACAAAGTGTGAACATGAATATCATTATTTCATTTGGTGACCTGAAAGTATTGGCTCAGACTCTAACACTCGTATTAAATCAGACGTGTAGGTGGTGAGGGAGAGTGTTTATGTAACCGAACGTTCAGACTCATAACACCCACGATACCTGCTGAAGAGACTTCCACACTGATACAGAACCACCTGCCTACTGACTCAAAGTCACAGCGGATCAGAGGTAATTTGTCTAAAATACAAACTATATTGAAAATAAGACACCACACGCTGTACTAAAAATCCTTAATGTGGACAATAAAAAGGAAAGACTAGAACAGTCCTCCAACTTTACATGTGTACAAATTTGGACTTAGTGTCTTTAAGAGGTCACCCATAGGTTTCTGATGAGCCGTTGTAAAGCTCATTTGTTGCTATCCTTGCAGTGCCTGAAGTTGCCTAACTAGCTGAGGAGGGCTAAATGAAGCCTAAAGTCTCTATTTGCCTCTTACCACCAAAACAGTTTTTTCTACCAGACTGTACACTTGTTTCATTGTGCTGTAAAGTTAGGCTTTTTTATTTTATTCAATTGATTTGCTTCGGAGTAAACCTCAATTGACCATTCAAAGAAGTGCAGTTTTTGGCGAGTGTTGGCCTTTTTGTTCAGCCCCTTTTGGATTAACTGAGGGCAAAGAACACGAACACACAAACACACACACACACACGAACACATACACACACACACACGAACACACACACACACACACGCGCACGAGGATGGTGCTGTGACAACGGCAGTTGTCTAACTTGCTCTCCTTATATCACCAATATTTGCTGCTCTGTTTTAACAATGCTAGGCTGAAACTATTTGAAATTCGACCGTGGTGTTTTGTGGTGATAAACCTATAAACTGAGATAAAGCATGCTACTCCAGGCTAATTTATGCAGCGTGACGTGTCACGGGTTTAAACTAATCCCAGCCGTGAACTCAGCCGGCCATCTCAGCCGAAATCTGAGAACTTGTCATGCAACCAAACTAAACTAACCTTTTAGGAGATGTGATGTGAACTTTGATTCAGGACAGCAGGGTGATCATTTGAAAAGTTCAATCTGCTCACCATGAGGAAGAGCGGCTTGTTGACGTTGGACAGGATGTGGATGGAGTTGGTGGTGACGGACTGAGCTCCGGCACACCAGGCCAGAGTGTAGAGCCACTGCTGGCTGATCACATACAGGTTGGTGCTGATGTTCACTGACTGGTACTTACTGCAGAGAGAGAGAGAGAGAGAGAGAGAGAGAGAGAGAGAGAGAGAGAGAGAGAGAGAGAGAGAGAGAGAGAGAGAGAGAGAGAGAGAGAGAGAGAGAGAGAGAGAGAGAGAGAGAGAGAGAGAGAGAGAGAGAGAGAGAGATCACTATCTTGCTTAAAAAACAAGCAGAACACATTAGAGCACATGTGTCAAACTCAAGGCCCGGGGGCCAAATGCGGCCCCTCGCAAGTTTTGATTTGGCCCGCATATCAATTTAGGTTCACAATAAATTTGGGCCCGCCTAGTTGTTCTACAAACTAAAAAGACAAGAAACGGTTTTCAAACTACTATTACACGACACTCAAAGCAGAATTTGGCAGATTTGCCAACTTTCTATTCAACAGTCGGGATTAACCACTGTACAACGTGTTCTTCTCCATGTACAAAACTAATTAACATCTATTAGTAAAGACGACTTTCTACAAACAAAAAGCATAAAATACAATCAAACAAATAGAGCAGTCCGCTCAGACATCTCACTGCACCCAATCAAGCTTTTATGGCGGGAGATTCATAACTATTGAACTGTACTGTCTATTCTAAAGGATTGTACCGTTACCGCTGTCTTGTGATTAATAACGCGTTTTATTTTGTGTTCTTACTGACAAACAGTTTTTCAATAATGTGTAATTTAGCATCAGCAATGTAACATCAAAATCCGTGCCAGTAGGGTTTATTAGATTTGACTTGAGAGGAAGGGGAGATAGACTGTTTGTCCAACTACCAGGTCGCTGTTAAAGCTGCAAAGCCTCAGTATATGTCAAACCTTGTGCAAAACAACTGTCACAAAGCTCATGTCCTTTTCAGTGTTTTAAATAGGATAATCAATCCCGCTGAACATACTGGTATTATTCCTAGTGCCCTTCTCTGTGACAGATTTAGTAAATTCTTCACTGATAAGGTGTCCAGAATCCGGGCTTTAACCCTTTGTGCTGTGCCAGATCCCAGTGTCATACCTTTCTGTTCAGCTGTTATTGAAGATTTTAGGCCAATATCTTTCTCTGATTTGGCAAGGACGGTCCATAGTTTGAAACCCTCCGTTTGCTCATTGGACAGCCTTCCTGCCAAGCTTTTTAAAGATGTTTTCGACTCTGTTGGGCCTTGTATTTTTAAATTTGTCACTTTCAACTGGGTGTGTTCCAGCTGCTTTTAAAAAGGCCGTTGTACAACCCCTCCTTAAAAAGCACAATCTGGACCTTCTGCTTTGTCCAACTACAGGCCAGTTTCTAAGCTACCTTTTTTATCCAAAGTTTTAGAAAAAGTGGTATATGCCCAACTTCAGTTACATCTTAATTCGAACAACATCTTTGAAAAATTCCAGTCTGGTTTTAGATCTTGTCACAGTACAGAAACTGCTCTTTTAAAAGTTTTTAATGATCTTTTTTTAATTTCTGATTCTGGTAGCTCTGCTGTTTTAGTGCTTTTAGATTTGACTGCAGCGTTCGATACGGTTGATCACAAGACTTTATTGACAAGACTCGAATCCTGTGCAGGCATTAAGGCCACAGCTCTGAAGTGGTTTCAGTCATATCTGACAGACAGGTCTTTTTCTGTAAACCTTGGGCCTTTTTACTCAAATAAAGCCCCGATTGACAGCGGGGTGCCTCAAGGCTCAATTTTAGGCCCAGTCTTGTTCTCGCTGTATATGCTGCCCCTCGGATCAATCTTCCGAAAATACGACATATCCTTTCACCGCTTTGCAGATGACGTGCAGATTTACCTACCTTTGAATTCTAAAACAAACTCAGTTGAAGCTCTGAGTAGATGCCTATATGACGTAAAAGACTGGATGTCGTTAAATTTTTTGAACTTAAATGATAAAAAAACTGAAGTTGTAATTTTTGGGAAGCCCGATGTCTCTGGTTTTAACAATGCTCTGGGTCCTATGTTCTCAAATTGTTGCCCACTTGTAAAAACTCTTGGTGTTTTTATTGACAGTTCTTTTAAACTCGATAAACAGATCAGTTCAGTGGTAAAAACAAGCTTTTTTCAGCTCAGACTTCTTGGGAAGGTCAAGCCTTACCTGCCCCATAGCCAACTGGAAACAGTTGTGCATGCCTTGATTACAAATCGCCTGGACTACTGCAACTCACTGTACTATGGCCTTGAGCAGTCTTCAGTTCGCCGATTACAGTTAGTCCAAAATGCGGCTGCACGCCTGCTGACAGGAAAAAGGCGCTATGACCAAATCACCCCTGTACTGTCGTCTCTCCACTGGCTGCCTGTCGTTTTTAGAATCCATTTTAAGATCTTATTGTTTGGTTTTAAATCTCTTAATGGGCTGGCACCATCATATTTATCTGATATGCTGGTTTTGCACGCTCCAGTCAGAGCACTCAGGTCCGCTGACCAGTTGCTTTTAGACTGTCCCAGAACCAGACTGGGACCCAGAGGGGACAGAGCTTTGTCGGTGGCAGGTCCTAAGCTCTGGATCTCTCTCCCTCTGAACATTAGAGCAGCTTCCTCTAGTCAGAGTTTTAAATCACTTTTAAAAACTCATCTTTTTGCACTGGCTTTTAACACAAGCTGAGCTGTGACATTTTGTTGTTGTATTGACTTGAGCAAAGCTTTTTATTTGTTGTATTTTTGTTGTTTTTGGTATATTCAGTTTTAGATGTTTTTTTCCGGATATTTGTTATGCCCTTTTATTATGTTGTTATCTATAATTGTATAGCACTTTGGGGCGGTAGCGACTGTTTGTAAATGTGCTATATAAATAAACCTTGACCTTGACCTTGACTGATGAATACACAGAAAGAGAGGAGTAGAAGATGAAGGGAGGGTTAGAGGAGAGGAGGAAGGAAGACATAAAATATGGGGAGAAAAGAATGGAGGTTAATAAGAGGAAGGAAAGGAATGTATGTAATGTAATTGTTAATTCCTCACGCTGCACTGTAACTTTTCTTCTTGTATTTCATAATAAGTTAAACAACTCTGATTATAATAATCACAAAAGGGCTCATGATGTCTTAAAAACACAACTATTAGACAACTGTTAGCACACAGTGTAACAACATGATGTAACAGCATGATGTAACAGCATGATTCATCAACCAGGCGTCTCTAATTGGTGACAAACACAGTGCCATCAAAGCTGATATTTCAGTGTTTAAAATTAGATACTACAGCGAAGATGAATCAGCAACAAGGGAAATCGGTGTCAGTGAACTGTGTGAGTGGTGTTAAAAACGGTCCATGTGTGAGTCACTCAACCCTTTCTCTAGATTGTTCTCCCACAGGTTCTGGTTGTGTACACCAGTGGTTCCCAAACTTTTTCAGCTCAAGACCCAAAAGAGAAATTTGGTGTCTCCCCGGGACCCATTTTTAAACTGTGGACAAAAGACGGAACAAACCGTGAATTTAAATGTATATGAAGTATATTTATTCCATTATAAAAGTAAACAGAAACAGAAAAGGTCTCTATTCTCCTTTCTGTGTCTCCCCCGTTTTCTCAACTCATTTTCTTATCCCCTCCTAGGATAAGAGAAGAGAGAGAACTCCCCCTCCCCACAGCATCTGAGCTTATCAGCCTCTCGTATCCTCTTCTCATCTAAATCACCCCATCATCCCTTTATTTAAGCCCTTATCTGCAACTTGTCTGTACCTCCTTCTCTGCTTCACCTCACCTCCAACCGATTCTCTCCTCTACTGAATAACTTCTTTCCACCCAGGTTTTCTGTTCTGTCACGAAATTCTCACGCAGGTGCCTTTTATCTCCCCTCCACATAATTAGGAGCACTTCTGCATTGTTTCCTTATTTGTACACAAGTGCACACAGATGCACACACACACACACACACACAAATGCACAGATTTACAATTAGAGCACTTCCAAACACCCGTCCTCTGGCATACCATCCCACGGACACACAGCCACACACACCTGTGCGCACACACAGAGCACTCC
This sequence comes from Etheostoma cragini, assembly GCF_013103735.1. Lineage (NCBI taxonomy): Eukaryota > Metazoa > Chordata > Actinopteri > Perciformes > Percidae > Etheostoma > Etheostoma cragini. The sequence goes on from NC_048409.1 coordinate 28,330,988, forward strand.
CAGGTCCGGTCAGCATAGCGTACCGAGAGTATCTGCATGAATCTGAAAATTGCCAAAAATGTTGTTTATGTAATTTGTAACTCCATTGATACATGTGTGCACGTGTACCTGAACTGCTGTTGTGAGATGGTGCTGTAGTGCAGGTTCAGCCTGTTGATGTGGCCGTCGGTCAGCTCCTGAATAGAAGCCTTTTCTCCAGAGGTCTGCTGCAGCTCTGGGTCCACCGCCTGGACCAGATCCCGGTCCTCAGAAGGAAGCCACAGCACCTACAGAGACACAGGTTATTCAATTCAATTCCATGTATGTAGCTCTAAATCACAACAACAGTTATCTCATTGCGCTTTTCATAAAAGAGCAGGTCTAGACCGTCATTTACAGAAACCCAACAATTCCCACCAAGAGCAAGCAACAGGCCACAGAGGCAAGGAAAAACTTCCTTTAAGAGGCAGAAACCTGGAGCTGAACCGTGGCAACAGGTAAACACGCACATAAAAATGAACACACACAGGCTCATGAATTTAAAAACACACACCCACAGACTGACAAAATACGCTGTCAACAACTGCAACAACCAGTAAATGAAGAAGGAAAACTACTATTGGAGATTGTAAAATCAGAGATGTCCTGAGCTGACTCTAAAGATCCAGGCACATATAAATGAAACTGTGTAAGCTGAAATAAAACCGATCCAATTCCTTCTGTACTCTACTGGGTTTGTACACCACTGGCAGCTAGTGTTGCAGCGCTGCTCCTCCAACTCTGTACAGTGTTTCCAGCTATATAGATTTAGTAAGGGCCCACCGCTCCTTTAGCTTTTTATTAAATGTCATGAAGCCGTAATTAAACAACTGTGCAGACTCTGCTCTACTGAACAACAGCAAACAGTCATTGCCTCTCTCTCGCCTTTCAGAGAGAGCAACTGGAACAGGGACGGGACTTCATCACTCTCGGGTGATTTACCATGAAACCCGGATGACAGACAGATAGATAGATAGATAGAAAGCCTTTTTAATAAGACTCGCAGCCCATAAAATACAACAACAACAACAACAAAGATACACATACACAAGGCAGACACCAATTAAATACAGCTATCCCAGTAATCCCATAAGGGGGACTGGTATCGCACTGAACAGTCAATCAGATGTTAAATGACAGAGTTACAACAAGAATTAAATAGAAAAGCTTGGAAAAATAGCGTTATGGGCACTGAATTTGATGAATTTACTGGTTTTTTTAGACCCCAGGTGGGACAAGAAGCCAACACTGCCGTCTCTCTGCCTTTGACTCCCCCCCGACACGCTTTAATTACTTCCTGTTTAAAACGTTGGCTAGGTTAGTGGAGATGCATATCCCTAAAACATAGACTAAAAACATAGTAATACATACTTAGTTGCCTCAGCCTTTTGTTTGTTGTCAAACTGTATGTAAAATTAAGTTAAATCACATGTCTCCCATAATGTTATTCTAAGATCAAGTCATGTCATTTTTCAGAGTTAGAACCTCTGAATTAAACTCATGTCAATATTTAACATTTTAGATGATCAAGTTAATAGTTTCAACCAAAACCTTCTGTATTCAGGTTAGGTAGCTTGTTAAAAATAAAAAGTTTTGTCAAACTGAATACGTTCCAGATAAATATTCAATCAACAGAGTGTATTCTGCTGCTATTGTAAATACAGTAAGTAATAATTTAACATAATGTTATGTTTGTAGAGAGCAATGGTAGCCAGTTTTTCATTGAATATCATCAAATTCATATAACTTGGAATAACTTGCACCATCTAAATGATCTAGTCCCATTAAATGAATTTAATGTTAAAATGTCATGTAATTTAACAATGCAACTGCCACATGTGACCTATTCCTTTCCTCTATGTGTGATTTTGACCATGCTGTATTTCTGTTTATATTGTAACTGGTGTGCCGTCTCGGCCTTTCAATCTCAAGGGACTTCCTGGTTAAATAAAGGTTAAATATAAAATAAAAAAACAAACCCGCAATTATAAAACACATATATAATATAATATAACATAATATAATATAATATAACACAATTATCTGTCAGCTTTCATCTAAATATGTAACTGTAAAATATTGTACATACTTACCTGTGAGGAGTTGATGTGGGCCTGCACCACCTGTAGAGTGGTGTTGATGTACGACTGACTGTAGGGATGTCCGTACGGTGGCTTGTGCAGGTCAAACAGCACCAGTCTTCCGCTAGAGGCCGCTACCTCCAGAAACTGGGCCAGCGAGGGAACGGACTGGTTCTGGGCCCGGGAGTAGTCCGCCTCAGACAAGGAGGACACGGTCCCAAATGGATCCCTCTGTAATACAGGGTGTTTGTAGTAGAGTCAAGTTTACCATCATTGTCGTCAATTTGAGAAATCATAGTGTGTGTGTGTGTGTGTGTGTGTGTGTGTGTGTTAGAAATACCAATAGGAACCAGTTGCCAGCATTCAGCTGCTGTAGCTCGGCCCAGCTGAACATTGAGGCATCGAGGTGTGTTCGATTTGGGAAAACCTCAGCGACATTGGTGGTTCTCTTCAGAGTGGAGTCATGCATCAGGAAGGGAACACCGTCATAACTACAGAGAGAGAGAGAGAGAGAGAGAGAGAGAGAGAGAGAGAGAGAGAGAGAGAGAGAGAGAGAGAGAGAGA
>NC_048409.1:28333750-28352992 GCF_013103735.1 Etheostoma cragini
GGGGGGTCCGGAGCCTTGTTGGTGAGGCTTACTGCTCCGGGAATTTGTGTCCGGGGTGAGAGGGATTGGCTAAAATCTTTCCTTCCCGCCTCAGCGTCCCAGAGGCGTTCAGGTCCAGGAGATACAGCAGACTGCAGCCAATCACCTTCTCAGCCGAGTGAGTGACACGCTGCAGTCTGCTCTTGTCTTCAGCCGCGTAGGCAGCAAACCCGACGGTGATGGAGCAGGTGAGGATGGACTCGATGATGGCAGCGTACGAGTGCACGGACTCAAGATTGATCCTGAAAAGCTCTATTATCTTTTATTAATTTATTATCTTTTACTATCTATTATTTAGTGTTTCAAGAACACAGACACGGACACGCAGGTGCGAGCAGTTGATACCTGATGGTAACGTCGGTCTCCAGTCCTTCTCCTCCAGCTTCCACGGCCTTCTCAAACGACATGACAGTATTTTCCGGAGCAAGCTACGCACACAAGACAAAACACACACAGTGAGAAATAATAAACACTATAACCAGGAAAACCGATGGACATCAAAACACAGAATTTAAACTTCTGTCCCGGTTCGGTTCATTCTCACCATCGGAGCTCCTCTGTGTCCTATGAGGGTCGGGGGGGGTCCCAGGGTTCCTGCCTCTTTAATGCAGGGGGAGTACATCCCCAGAGGGACCAGGTAGAGTGAGAACAGCACGGACAGGTAGAGACCTAAGGTAGCCACCTGACGCACTAAAGAACAACACAACAACACAATCACACAATCGTAACAGGATGTACATGTGGTGTAATTTCCAGTAGCAGTACAACTATTTTTGCTTTTACTGCAATAGCTATACAAAAACTTCATTTGAAATCTGTGGATCAAATCCTGTTTTATAATCAACTCTGCACAAACAAAGTCAAAAACCAACAGATACACCTCAAAGCCTCTAAATACTGAATGGCCAAATTCAGGGTTATGTGTGTTAGGTGTGCTGGAGTAATCAGGATGAGATGTAGCAGCCTAAATCTTTCTGATAGGATCAACCTTGTAGTCTGGTGCTAAACAAGCAGCCATGTGGGCAACAGGCCAAATCCACCCGAGAAAGTCTTTTATAGAACTATCTTGACCAATATTAATATAATGATATTTTCTAGATCACTGCAAACAATTGGAAACGTGGATCATGGTCCATTCATAAAATATTTTAAACTAATATATTCCAACTAATATATGTATACCTCACTCATTATACATTAAACATGTAAAATAATGCCTGTGGTTTGCCCAATCACCAGTTCTAAAAACTGGTTTCAAATGTAACTACACATCTCTACATCATTGCTAACATGAAGAGTAATTAAAAACTATTACATTATTATTGAAAGAGAATATAAAAACTAAATAGAAAAGCTACAATAGAATAGGACAGGAATGGAAATGCAAAAATGACAGTGTAGTTGAAGAAATGAACACTTAAAAAGTAGCATAAAAAGAAGTCTAGAGTCTTGATTTGAGAGAACTGAGTATTGCAGCGGACCAGCTGGTTTCTGGGAGTTTGATCCAGATTTGTGGTGCATGAAAACGTAACGCTGCGTCTCCATATTTAGTCCCGACTCCGGAGATAGAAAGTAGAGCTCTCCCAGACGACGTGAGCGGTCTGGATGATTCATAATGTAGCATTTGAGAAATGCATTTTGGCCCTAAACCAATCAAGGTGACAAGTTAAACTACTGGAGGTCAGCAGATTTTTAGGGGGTGTTTAAATCGGAACTTTTACAGACCAAGTTTAGTTCCATGTAGCTGACATATACCTTTATTATAGCATGGTTATCTGTTTATATCACTAAAACACACAGGGGGAAAGAAGAAGAAGGGCTCATTGATTGTTGAGACATTTACTGCAATAAAATAAATAAATAAATAAATAAAACATCTGTATGTCGGTGTACATAAATCATTACATGTGGTATGTCCAGTGTTTATATTCTTATTTTTTTTAAATCTTAAATAACAGGTCTATTTCCATCTTAAACCAGTTTCAATACAACTCTCTCTCTACTTCTACTTCCAGAAGAGACCCCCTGAGATGATTTAGCATCACCCTACCCTGCTTGGTGATTCAGCAGGGTAGGGTGATGCTAAATCATCGACTAAGTGGCAATCGGGAAAATCTTGACTTTTCCGAGTCGGCCGAGCCAAAGAATTCCCGCTGCCCGGCCTCCAGACGGCTGTGAGACATAAACAGCTGGCCATGGGCCCTTAAAATCGTTGTTAATGCATACTCTCCTCCCCCAAAATTCTCCAGGATTCCCACTATTAGTATAGTACATTAAAAGTCCAACGGACATTTTGTTGGGTTTCTGCAAATTCTGTAAAAAAAACAAAAAAAACAGCTCTTTTATAAAAAGCGCAATGAGATAACTGTTGTTGTGATTTAGCGCTATAAATAAAATTGAATATTTAGTCCACTTGCTCACTCTCCATATCATGTCATGGTTACCCTGCACATTCATCTCTCCCGTGAATATCCTGATGTGTGTGGCTGATGTTGTGGAGGCTAGTGGTCAGGTTTCTGTTAAGTCCTTTCCAAATGCGTAGACTCACCTGGCGTTAGAGCAGATGGAGCAATCACACATAAAGAAACATTGCATAATTTAGGTTTAAAAAAATTGATTTAGTTTGTGTTATTGATAAATGGGGAGGGTTGGGTTGGTGCCGACAGACTGTTCCCAGTTGATTTTAGTGCCCCACTCCGCCCCTGTCACCAAGACAACCGGGGACAGTACCCATGGAGACCAAAGAAAGATGCAGAGGGACATCCAGGTCAAAGTCAAATCACTGAAGAGGAACAGGCATTTAGACACAATGCAGGACAGACAGACTGACCCAAAGAAACAGAGACGATAGCAAAGGAGGTCAGAATGATGAAGAGATTAAAAAAGATGAATAAGAGAAGACAAAAAGCATCAGAGAGACAAAGAAAAGAATGAGAGTGGAACAGGAGGCATTGATTTTCTATTATGAGGAAGTGGAGACAAAGAAGGATGGCAGGGGGGTCTACATGCCAGTCTTCCAGAGACCCCAAACCCCCCTCAGTCCGTACTGTAGGTTAGCTTTACATCTGACAAAGATAAACACTCATCAGCTTTCTTACCTTTCTTGTTCATGCGAAAGAAATGCAACGCTATTGGCCAGGACAGGACCACCATCAGCAAGACAGCGGCCACATGCAGGAACGGGGCTGTGACCTAAAAGATCAAATAGCAAAATCACACGAATTACAGTACAATACAACAACAAAAAACTAAGTCTCTCCCGGTGTGTCTCTCAGGATGGACTGACCTGCAGGGAAAGAAGGAGAGTCTTCCATTCTTTGCTGCAAACGTCGGACAAGATGGCGGTGGCTGTGACGGAGAACGCCAACGCCACCACGATGCCGGTCTGATACAAACACAGGAGGAGAAAACTAAAAATATGAGACTGTATAACAAGGGGGAACACGTCAAAATGTGTGTAAGTGTTTGTGTTTATTTATGTGAGTCATTATCGTTCTTTTTTTTTTTTTTTTTCTTTTTTCCAAGTATGTTTATTGCTCAAAACCTCATAAATTATCACAGGCTATATTGGGAATAACAAAGCGTTTCAGGTTTGACTTTTTGTTTTTGTTGCTTTTTTTAACAGAACAGAAGCACATACATTCCCACCCATTCCCTCCCTCCGTCAACCTTTTAACCAGATACTGAACATGTATCTTCCATTTGTCTAACTTGCCCAAAATAAGACAAAATAAAATTAAAATAAAAAGAGGCGGGGGGGGGGTAACTACCATTGGCTCAGGATAGATAGTTTGCATAAGAAAGGAGCGGGTCCCAGGTTTTATGAAATTTCTTCAGGGATCCTCTGACAGTATGTTTGATTTCTTCTAGGTGTAAGAATGACAATACATCTTCTAACCAGGACTTTGTGCTAGGCGGCTTTGGGCTCTTCCACTGTAGCAGTATTTGACGTTTGGCTATCAGAGCGGTAAATGCAATAACATCAGCTTGGTAGCTATTAAATCTTCCTACAATAGTAGACACACCAAATATACCAATCAAGGGGCATGGGGACACAGGGATATTAAGGACTACGTTATTATTGTTCTTACCTTGTGGCTCCAGTGAAGGTACAGCCTCTGACTCTCAGAGAGAAGACACACTGCCAGCACCTGAACAATGTTAATTGTTAACTGTTAATTAACTGTTACACAAGCTGCTTCAAGTAACACTCCTACAAGGAATTTGTATCTTTGGAAACTTAATATAATTCACAAAAAGTACACTAACAAATCATGTGTACAGTGAACCGTCGCTATACAATACAGTAGTTATTTGTAAAAAATCTTTTATACAGTACTTCTATTTGTTAAACAAATGCTTGGGCCTGTAAAAAGTTTTTGTTCTTTGGTTTCAACGTATTACGGAGTATTTCATCGTATAATAATTGTAAAAAAAATAAAAATAAAGGTTACTACTTCACGGATTTCACCTATCACGGGTTCTTCTTGGAACGTAACCCCCGTGAAAAACGAGGGTTCACTGTATATTTTGAAGTTGCACCTTTATATTAATGACACTTATTGTTTTACATTTATGGCATTGTGTCCATTTTATTTTGTTTGCTTATATTTTGTGACCAGAATATTCGTGGTTTCTAATCAATTTCTGAGTGATGCTAATAAATCCTGGTTTATTTATGCTGAAGCAGCTTTAAGAAAACGTGTAGATCTTTTGTCACTGCGTACAAAATTGTCACAGTTGTTAAATGCCTCAGAGCTTTTGTCTCTGAGGAGAAAGTGAACTCTGTTGATGCAGATTACATCATATGTCGTTTATTCTGTATCATCAACCACACTGACTACACCTGCAGTAAAGCTGCAAAGAGCGTTTAACGAGACCTCTGAGATATATGTTTGCTTTTTGTTGTTGTGTTGACTCGATGTGATATTCTATCCCTGTACAAGTGCTTAATGTACACAGGTTAAAGTCACATCAGTGTTCGTACCAATAGTAAGGCGATGTATGCGAAGAGAGCAGCAGCAACAACCAGCAGGACCCGAGACCAGGGAAACCAGAAACCCAGAGTCCCAAAGTTAAACCTGAAGAGGTACAAAAACAAATACTATTACATACAGTGTGACGCATTTTGTGAATGAAGTTTAAATAATGGTTTGGTCCCTTTATATTATAAATGCATGTAGTAACTTAGCATCATCAAATTACTCATTGTCAGAAAAAATCGACATGCCAATTTTTAATGAAACTTGGTTGAGAGGTGTATCATGGGCCAACAAAGACCCCGTTATATTTTGCCGCAGATCTAAATTACGGAGCTGATACGCAAATAATTTTTAATTTTGGTAACATTGGCATTTAGCCTTGTTGAAGGACTGCCCTTCTAGTTCCTTTATGTCATAACAGACAACTAACTAATGACAACTAATCCTATCATGATGACAAGAAGTGCCCTCCAAATTAATACAAAAAAACAACCTAACCAGTGTGACACCCAGTGAGTGTGTGAGACTTACCAGTCAAAGTCGATGTAGTCGTTCTGAGCTTCACTCCAGAAATAGAGGAATAAAAAGCTCAGGAAGAAGGTGAGAATCAAGAGGCCCAAACTGCCACACTCCACCTGTAACACACACACACACACAAGTCATACAGGATGTCATGTATGGTCTTTCCAGACTACTCACTGTCACCCAAAGAGTCTCTAAATATAATTTATCAAATGTTATTTTAACTTATTTTTTCAGAAGTAAATACTTTTAGCTTAAAGTGCCCAGATTATGCTCATTTTCAGGTCCATTATTGTATTTTGTGGTTGTACTAGAATAGGTTTACATGGTTTTATTTTCAAAAAACACCATATTTTTGTTGTACTGCACATTGCTGCAGATCCAGTTTTCACCCTGTGTGTTTAGGTCTCTGTTTTATCTCCAGAGTGAGACAGCTCACTTCTATACTATCTTTGTTGGGAGTTGCACATGCTGAGTAGCTAGATAATAATAACATCAGCTAGTTAACTCTTTCTCCAGCTTTGGTCAGTCCAAGGCAGGATCAGCTGGGAGGCTTCTTCTAGACGAGGGACACTTGTTGAATGCCTGCAGAACGGGGACAGGAAGTAGTTCTTTTTGGAGATTATGGTGAACTAGTGGCTGTTGTAGCAGTGTTTTGGCATTGAGAACAAGCTAGCATGCTAGGGCTAGCATGTGCTAGGGTTAACCACCTCGTCTCGGCAAGATGTTGCCGTGCAGATTTTGAACGGCTCACGCGGAGACTGAAGGCAGAGGACATCAGAAACTATATCTCACTCAAAACAGCATGGATGGTTTTTATTCCAAGTCTGTATCCGTCTGCAAGCACCAGAGACCCAAATCCCAGAAAAAGTCATTTTCATTTTAGGGGCACTTTAAAATCTTTGTCCCGATGTTTTGAGCAAAATAAAGTTTTTCTATGTTAACAGATTTATTCTATAATTGGACTCCCTGATGCTAAATGATCCGGCAGATATAGAGGAAGTCAATCCTAATCCAGCACAGAGTGCATATGGAAGCAGTATATTTTGAGTAAATATGTGCTGATATTTTGGTTTTGAAAAAAGGCAGCTCACTGCTGGGAGTCAGCAGGCTGCACGGATGAAAACTGTCTAGGGAATCAATACTCTGCACGATCAGCAAACTACCCCAACTCAACTCACTGCTTATAGACAGTGTGTGTGTGTGTGTGTGTGTGTGTGTGTGTGTGTGGGCATGTGTGTGTGTGTGTGTGTGTGTGTATGTGTGTGTGTGTGTGAGACAGACAGGTGTGCAGGTCTGAGACTTTACATTGGTTCAGAAGCAGGTCTGTAGTTCCATTTAATGGCTCTTTTGTGTGCTTGTGTGCTTGTGTGTGTGTGTGTGTGTGTGTGCACGTACCCTGCTGCAACAGCACTCTCCTGGCTGTGCTCGGGCTCTTTGGTATCGTCTCCATTGGCAACCGTAGAGGCCGGCCAGACAGGAGACAAACGGCTGGTGTTCATACCTGGTGCAGCCAATCAGAAATGAACCAATCACTTAAACATCAGTTACCTGAGTGGACAAAATTACACAGAAAATGACTGAAAACACAGATAAAGAATGACATTTTGTCATTTGTCAACACATTTTAAAGATTTTAAAGATAAAGTTTCTGGAAAGCAACAGTAGTCTAGCTATAACTAAATAAACAGTGAAGTTTGCAGATCATACAGAACCAGGACATTATTCGGAAAGAGCTTTTGCTGCTTTTATGAGTTTTGTGAGTTCATTTTCTGATCATTTTTAAACACATTATTTAACTATATGCAGTGAAGGCAGTGGCAGAAGATCTTAAAACCTGACCAACTTATATGTAAACTACCTGCGAGGCTGGATGCCAATAACATGGAGTATGAAGTGATTATCTTCTATTTCTATTTTATGACGAATTATCACTCCACGCAACACAAGTGCTGTCTCCAAAGCAGTGTAAATGCGTATAAAAGCTGATGCCTGCTCCCATCTCCATTACATGAAGGTATACGAGTCATCAGTGACTGGTGCGGGGGGGGGGGTTGTTGTTTTGTACCGTTGCAGCAGCTGCCGCCGCACCACCTTTAGTTTCCCCAGCTTCAGTCTGGTCACGGGCTTACACTCAACCACAGCCCGGCATCCCAGAGATAAAGAGGAGGAGGAGGAGGAGGAGGAGGAGGAGGATGGAGGATGGAGGAGGAGGAGAGAGAGGATGGAAGGAGAAACAGGCAGGACTGTTGGTCACCACTCCTTGCCTGGAGAAAGAGAAGAAAGTTTGAATTAATTTAAAATGTGTTTATAGGAAATACTAGACTCAGCAGGACTCTGCGTGTGTGTAGTCCTGTTTTTTTTGGTCTGCTTAAACTACCCAGAATGCAGAAGGCATACTCTCATATAAATACACACTGACCTATATCTGATATAACTGGAAATACACAAAATCTGTGATTCTACAGAACTTGTTTGCTCAGGTGATTTACAACTGTTACACACAACCACACATACATGTCATATATGGTCAGTTTATACTAATGTGATCATCCTTCCATACGGCTCCAGTAATAGTTTATTTAGCCAATCAGTAAGAAACCTAACAGACACCAAAACAAGTCAACCAGAAAACAAACCAGTTATCCAACAAACATCATCCTGGGGCCATATGCACAAATCTGTGAGCACAAAGACAGAAATATGCATACTTATTATTTCCGTCAGATTTAAAAAGACACACATAAAACCTGATTCCATTTTTATAAATCTCAATTATTGTGGAGCTGGGTGCCCATTTGCACTCACACAGCTCTCCACAAATGGATGTAGAAACGCCTTTTAAAGTGTCGTTTGCATATCAGTCCATTTCATCACTTTTCATACCTGTGAGAGAAATACTGAAGAGAAAGTGCTGCTACTGCCAGTACCACCACAACTCTACTATGCATATAGTCTTCTGTAAACAACCCAAATGTTCATTCATTTTGAATGAATAGTCTGCGCTATCGGCGCTACCGTTGTTGCGGGTGGGTGCGCCGGTAGTTATAAAAACAATTATTAGACTATGAAATACGCCAATTCTGATATGTTCATATAGCCTGCTCCAAACAGACAGGGCAACCTAATGCAAACTTTGCATTCAACTTTTTCCCGTTGTGTATTTTTGTAAAATGCTGCCACACTGGCGATGTCTTTGACATGGTCGAGGAGGACTGACTGGAAATTAAACACTCACGATTAAATATTTATTCATCAAACCACTGAAACAAGGCTTTCTAGTTCTTTCTTCAATCTGTCCCCAGTGGGTCGGGCTAATCCAAAAACAGAGAAAACAGGGGGGTGTTCTGAAGACAGACTGTTACCTGTGAAACAGCAGGGATGCTCTGAAAACACCCCCATTGGCAATTAGTGTTTTCCACCCATAGACTAACGGTCTATGTTTCCACCTGATGAAATAACACGGCAAAAAAATCGACCAATCGGGATTTTGGAAGTAAGGAACCATTCAGGCCGGGTTAATCGCGACTTTAAGTCAGTCTGAAAAGATTATCTGTCAGCATTTTGGTTTTTCTGAGATGTTGAAGCATATTTAAACATATCTGTGGTCAAGCTCAGTGCCTCGCTGTATTGTATTAACTCTGAAACTCTCTCTTGGAGTCCCTCACATTTTGCGGCTAGTCCATGCGTGATGGTGTGTCGTGCTGGCGCTGTATATTAACAGCAATGGGCCTCATATCCTGAGCAATAAAGTCGAAAACTCCTTCCGTGATATTATTTTTGCGTTTGGATGGTAGAGGCTTAACATCCAGCGGGGTCTGGGGGGGTCTGGGGGGGTCTGGGGGGGTCTGGGGAACACTCCCGTCGTTGCAGGTGGGTGCGCCGGTAGTTATAAAATGATTATTAGACAATGAAATATGCCAAGTCTGATATGTTCTATGTGTTGATAGCCTACTTCAAACAGACAGGGCAACCTAACGCAGACAGGTTTTAGCTGATACGCCATCTTTGTAGTCCAGCTGCGATATGCAAACTGTTGCTTGCAAACTTTGCATTCAACTTTTTCCCGTTATGTATTTTTGTAAAATGCTGCCACACTGGCGATGTCTTCGACATGGTCGAGGAGGACTGACTGGAAACTAAACACTCACAATTAAATAAATATTCATCAAACCACTAAAACAAGGCTTTCTAGTTCTTTCTTCAATCTGTCCCCAGTGGGTTGGGGTAGTCCAACAAAAAGTGAAAATGATGAAACTTGATATTAAGTGCCGTCTTATATTTTAGCATTAGAAGCAGCTCTCCGGCCTCGACTAGTTCACAAACTGCAACGCTCCAACAGCCGGCCGGATGAGCTACAAACCCACCACCAATCAGTTTTCAATCAAGATTCAATTAAAAATAAAAATGCTTTCTGGTTCAAATGTCTTTTCCTAAATGGTCCCTTCAGCAACCCTGCTACACCAAAACAACTTTACTATTGGGTGGGTCTGAACACCGCTTTTCCCATTCTCACTTCTCACTTATTATTTTTTATCAAATCATTCTCATTTCTTATTTCAGAACTGTTCATATTGTGATATAATAACATAATACTATTTATCCCAGTATCCTCTGCACTATGCTCCACATATTGCACTCATACCTCTATTTTGTTTAGAGTATGTATGTAGTGTGTGTATATTAGTGTGTATATTTTTGTTTTGGTTGTTTTGTATGTGCGAGCACAATGTGAGTAACGATGCTCCAAAGAAAAAATCCTTGTTTGTGTTCTCACACCTGGCAAATAAAGCTGATTCTGATTCTGGTTCTGGTTCTTTAGCCGTAGAAGTGCCATCAAAACGTAACGGGAGCTTCAGCCGAGCTCTTACATCTTCATCTCTGGCCGATGTGGGGAACTGAGGGAGCCGAGTAGACGAAACGTTAGCAATCTGTCATGTTTCCCTTGCCAGCTCAGGTCCATTACATCCGACAACAGGATCCCCAACTGGCTCGTGTTCCCGCCAAGAATTACATTTTAACCTGACAGGGCTGAATACAACTGGAAAAGATGGCCCCTACTCACATGGACTGCTCTAATACAGCAAGGCTCTTCAATGGTTTTAAGACACCAAAATGCAATGTTTTCCTTAGGTACGTGGAAGACATAAAGGCACGTCATTTTGTATATTTTGGTTGTCCTTCCTCGAGAAAATTACAAGAGATAATTACTATCATGTCTGTGCCTAAAAGTAGGAATAGCAAGAGCAGATAATTGAAGAAAAAGTAAGTAAGAGAAGAACAACGGCCATTCACCTCCGTTAGTGGTTTCATATTGCATACAGTTCAGCCCTAGTAGATGTAAGTCGGCATCTTACACTACAGTGGATAAATTAACATGGAAGAGCTTGTCTGCTTTATTACGCTGCATGTCTAGTTGCCACCAACTAGAAGTAACTCCAACAATGAGTTACTGCGCTCCCAACTTGCAGCTCTTTTCACTGGAGACACCCAGCAGCAGATTCTGAAGCTGAATGAACCCAGACAGTCCCGGTAAAGCTTGGAGAGGGCCAGTGGTGACGAAAAAAAGCAATCCCAGACCTGAATACTAGATGCACAGTGCTGGAAGCTGCCTGTACAGTGCGGCGTTTTAATGTGTGTGCGTGTGTTCACATTTAACTACATTCGTAGGGTCCAAAAACCAGGAATACAGAATACTTGTGGTGGTCCCGACAGCTTTGTGGGGTCAGAATGCTGGACCCCAGAACTTTAAAGGGCTGTTTGAGGGTTTAGACTTGGTTTTAGGATTAGGGTTAGAATGAGGTTAAGATTGGGGTGAGGGTTAGGGTTAAAGTTAGATATTTAGTTGTGAAGGTTAAGGTTAGGCTAAGAGGCTAGAAGCGCAATTAACGCACTTGTATTCTGTGATTTGGGCCAGAAAACAAACTAAACCAATGATCTTTAAATTATATATTACAATTATAATATTGAGGTCAATGTGCTCACCTGTTGCTGCTTGATATGTTGGAGCTATTTTATGCCATCAGCATCATCGTCATTATTTGGGATAGTTATAGTAATGACAAACGCTTGCATAAAACAAGCATATTTGTCTGCCCCCATGCTAATGAAAACTTGAAAAATATTCTTTTTAAAGTACATTCGGAACAGATAGAAAAAGTGGGATGAATTGCGAGTCTACTTTACATAATCATACAATTAACTATTTTACATATACATTATTTAAATATATTAGATAGATGGACAGAGGGACAGAGAGCAGGAGGAGATAGTACGCATAAAACAATGCAGCCCTCTGTCTCCTGACCAATCAGCTCTCTGCTGTTAAACTGTCCACACACACAGACACACACACACACACACACACACACACACACACACACACACACAAACACACCACTAACAACACCAACACTACCAGGCATGTGCTCGTGTGGTACAGTCATTCTTTGTGTACAAAATGATGATACATTACTCATGAAACACATATTCAATTTTAAACTTGAAAGCACGAATAGAAAACCCGTTATCAACCAAGTCTGCACAACTCACTACATTTCTTATTATTTGATTTATGCCCAGAGACAAAGCAGGAAAGCAGATGTACTGTATGACAACAACAACCACAGTTTTAGTTGGCAGTGTTAAGTTGCCCCCATGATATCGCAGGAATTATTAATGCAGTGATGGCAGAGTACAATATTAATGTTGTGCATGGCAAGTGAGTTGCTAAATTACAACCAGGACACACATTGTAGGACATGCCACTAACCATCGACATCCTAAACTCTTCTGGAAAAGAATCATTATCTTTTGATGGGAAGGTAAATCCTTCTTCATAGACACTGAATGCTTCCTTATTGTATCTGCCAATAGCACTTATTAGAAGCACTGCAGGTTAAGTCCCCTGCTACTAGTCTGGGATACTAGTTTTGAATACGAGGGGGGGGGCGCTTGTGGACGCAGTGACGGTGGTTCTGCAAAATAGCCTCTGGAAGAAAGTTGTAAAAGAAAGTGGCATATGCAATATTAAATTAAGTTCACCGTTCACACACTACGGTAATGTGGGTTATTTTCATGGATAAAGATCATTAGCTCTTACCAGTGTATGGCAATGTTTACTTCGTCCATAGCAAATCCCACCAATCGGTCTCAATACGTCCCGGTTAGACAGTAAACACAGTACGCCTGTTCTTTGTAAATATTCTGTCACAGCCTATGCGTGACTCGTGTCTTATGCTGCGTTCCAGGTAACCTGTAACTCGTGTTTACACAACCTTCTACCTGTGAAAGTGCCCTGCAACGGCAGTCAAACCCGTAACTTAGCATTCGTACAAGACAGTTGTACCCCCAGTTACAGTTGTGACGTCACACACAGATAAAGATGGCGACCCCTGTTGATGCCGTGAGAAATACTACGGATAAGCAACGTAAAGTAATTCCACACATTGTAAATCCAAAACAATACACATTCAATTGTGTACTACTACAGGTTATGTTTATTAAATGAAGCCCAAAACATGTCGGGAACTACAAATCGCTAGAATCAGCTAGCGGTAGCTAACGTGAACGTTAGGTAGCCGCTAGCTAACGCTAACGTCAACGTTACGTAGCCGCTAGCTAACGCTAACACTAGCTAGAAGAGTTTCTGGTGACTTTTCCAGGAACGATACTAAGTTGTGACTTAAAATCGTAACTTAAGGGATAAAAACTATGTCTGGAACGCAGCAATAGTGTTCCCATTCTTAGTGTGTGTGTGTGTGTTTCAGTCACTCACATGGTAACTTTCTCTTGGCCAAAACTCCCAGAAGTTCTAGCGAAACCTTTTGTTGTGGATACTCCGCTCCGTGCGCGGTTGTTTGGCGTTGCCGTCACCTACGCTACCCGCCACACCACCAGCCCTGTACTTCCTGCCCGCCTCCCCTACCTCCAACTCCTCCGACCACTGGACCACCAACTCCCCTTTTGCAAGATTTTCTGTACAACTGAGCATTCTTTAAAACCTCTTTACTACCCAAAACCTTCGACTCGGTGTACCCACTTGAGTCCAGACGTAGCAGATGTAGCATCTTTACAATCATTTCCTGAAAGAACCAAGAAGGCCTGCCTTATGGCAAAATCCAAATTTTCTTCAAAACTTGCTATTTTTAGTGTATAGCTTCCTTGTTAGAAGTTTGTTGTAGTTTCACATATTTTGTCACTTATGAGGAGCAGTAGGCTAGTTGGGAGATGCATGACGCGCCAGATGTCAGGCTTTATCCTGGGAATGTAGTCCCGTTGATCCAGACTACCTGCCACTGCTCCAACTAGCCTCCTGCTCCCAATAAGTGACAAAATATGTTCTTTGTACAGTCACAGGATGTACAAATAACAACGTTACATGAGACACAGCCATCTTCTAACCGTATATAAACTGGGAACTATATTCTCACAAAGGTGAAGCATAGCTACGCTATGCTCAGGGGCTTCTCAGGTGCTGCGAGCATATCCCTCCGCCCAAGTAGCAGAAGTAGCAGTGCTTCGCCTTTCTGAGAATATAGTTCCCAGTTAGTATGCGGTTAAAATACGGCTGTGTCTCATGTGACCTTGTTATTTGTACACCCTGTGACTAACGAATCAAAACATGTAAATAGGAACATGTTGGCCTTATTTTGTCACTTATTGGGAGCAGTAGCTAGTTGGAACCAGTTACCTGCAGGATCTGTGCTAGGCTAAGCTAGCGCTAAGTAAGCATGTTCCTTTAACTTCTACATCTCAACATATTGACAACCTGTCATGTGCTAATTTAGTTTAGTAACCTACTGATTTACGCTCTAATAAAAGCAACATTTCCCTTTGATATCCAACTAAAAACACCATTGACACACAACCCTATAACAAATCTCATCTATTATTTTTCTTTTTACTCTCCATTCAGGACTTTCCTCTTCTGTTCTGACATGTGTTTTTTGTTTTTTTGTTAACACAAACCACACAGCCGAGACCACACACATCTTATTTAATTCAATTCAATTTTATTTATAGTATCAATTCATAACAAGAGTTACCTCAAGACACTATACAGAGCGACCACACTCCAGAATTTACAAGGACCCAACAGTTCTTATGAAGAAGCATATGAAGACCAAGCACATTAATGATAAGAAGCAAACCAACACATTGATTTATCCATTTAAGTGCTAGTTAGATGTTGTCATCCTCCTCATAGCCACTAAACAGCCTCAGTGAGAAGGAAATTAGCCATCAAACGATGATTTAATTGCTTTTAACTGCTAGACCGGGATCTCTGTCAGCCTGTGGGAATATTCAAATTAATAAAACCACTTTAATTAACTTGTACAAGACTAACAGAAAGCACCTTTTCAAAACAATGCCATGGGGAACTTTGATTTTTAAGAGCTTTTAACCCTTGTGTTGTATTCTTTTTAAACATGAACTTGTCCTTCCAGGTCAAAATTGAAAATGAACATTTTTTTGTGCTTTTCCAATGTTTTTGTTGCTTTTTCTGATTTATTTGTCACTTTTTTCCAGCTTTTGGTGGCTTTGTAAAAACCCACAGCTGGTTTAATAACAGGTCTTACACTTATTCTTGGCATTCATGTTCAACAAACCTCATTTATATCAAATTATACATACATTTTTTGTTAAAAAAGGCAGAAACTTTGAATTATTTTGACTGATAGGATCACAGATGGGTATATGTCAAAGTTTAGTCCGGATACTGTTTTACCTGGAGAATGTTATATGGAATCATCCATGTTATTTTTGGGCAATTTGGTTTAAAGAAATCCATATTTCGGATTTAAAACACTTTTTAAACACAACTTAAACACCCAAGGACAACACAAGGGTTAAATCCAACTATTTGACTCAAAATCTGCCTGCAATGTGTCCAATATTAATAATAAAATCTGTTTACTTTTACTTCTTCCTCAAAAAACAACAGTCACAATTAAACAAGACTAATGTTTAGCTGGGATTGCTGGTGTTTCTTTCACCTGATCTCTGCTAAACGATGGTAAAAACAATCCATTGACATCCATTAGTCCTCACACAGCCGTGGGTCTACATGCGCGTGCCTTGGCTGGGTGCTAAATGCCCAAACAGCGTCTAATGTCCTGCAACGTGACTCGGACTACTATCCAAGCTGAACAACAGCGGAGATGCTGTCATGAGCGTAGCCCTGTATTGATTTGTTGTGGTCTACGGGGGTAACAATAAGGCAGCCTGACAGACACGTGATCCACCACTCAGTCAAACAGCCGCAATCAATCCCAACCATGTCTCTAAATCATCCATCTGCAGAAGAAACGCAGTTCAAGATCAACGCTGACAGACCACTCAGTGGGACACACCGACACACTGCCGCTGCCCCGGTCGGTTAAAGGAAGAGAAGCACCAAACATGCTCTAAATACGCAGACAGTCATTGTAAAACAGACGAATTGATGAAAAAGACAACTAGTACTAAATAATAGCCTAGTTTTGAGAATGCAATCCTTATGAAATAGAAGGAGCATGAATGTTGACGATAGCCACTATTGCTAGAATTTGTTCACATTTCACTGATTTGTAACACTTCCCAATAGTTTTAGCTAAAATAACCTATAGGCTACGTTAACTTACGTTAAATCAATATATTAAAAAAACGTAAACATTAGTATAACAAGTCGTGGGTCTAGAGAGACATTTACAACAACACCTGCTGTTGACAATATTTCAATTAAACGGATAAATGTAACAAGGGAGAAATTAAATGTTAAAGAAATGTAACGGAGGAAAGAAGGTAACAAATGGTCCCTAATCAGCGCGAGATCGTTGGCTGGCTCCCCAAATAAGCGTCACGAGACCGAGACGTTGCTTCGTGGGCTAATGCCTGAATTTCACGGAAAGGTCGTTCAAAAATCACGTTAAACATAAACGAGCGCGTTCTTACCGTAGGATGCGTTCAATGCTCGTATGTCCGGATGTTTCTGTCTCCTTTTTGACCCTTAGTTTTTTTTTAAATGCTCTCTGAGGCACGAGCCGTGTTTGGTGCAGTATAGCTCTCGTGCAGCAGCGCAGCCTCTCGAGCTCCGTGTGTCGTTGGGGATGTATAGCACCAGCACGCGCTTCGTCCGACCGGCTGTGGGAGAGGAGACGAGAGGAGAACTGCAGGCACGAGGCATCCGCGAGGGGCTCCAACTCACCTGTTGCTTACGTCACCACGGCGCGCTCCCACAAAACCAGGAAAACGCAGACAGACGCACACGGACGCGCACGCACACACACACACACATGGAACGAGATGTTGCATACAGGGGAACCCAGGGGTGTGCTATGCTCCCAAAGGGATGTTTTACCCCCATTTACGGCCAATAAATGCAATATTTATATGCAATTTTTTAAGACACTGATGATTAATGATGATTAAAATTCTGTACCATGTGTCATTTGGGAAAAACATGACAGGGGCCAAGGGAGAAAAAAAAAAAACACCCTGCAGAGCAGACATCCGGTTTTGCATCCAATTGTTCTCCAACTGTCTTCATCGATCTGAAACCAGAACACAACAACAAATGTGGAAGATTCACTCCTGGCACCTAAAAAGGCAAATTATCTGATGTCACAATATCTTTTTTAGGTAGGGTAGGACTTTGGTGTAAACAGTATTACGATCTTTTTGTTATAGGGCCTACTATCTGATGGAGTAGGGGTCACTGTTAAGATGACTAATCTGATGCATTTGGGGTTGCAGTAGCTCAGTCCATAGGGAGTTGGGTTGGGAACCGGAGGGTCACTGGTTCAAATCCCCGTATGGACCCAAAAAGTTGGGAGCGTGGATTGGTGGCTGGAGAGATGCCAGTTCACCTCCTGGGCACTGCCAGGTGCCCTTGAGCAAGGCACCGTACCCCCCCGACCGCTCAGGGCGCTGGTTCAGCTGGCAGCCCCCCCCACTCTGACATCTCTCCATGTATAGTGCATGTATAGGTCCTGAGCATGTGTGTGTATTTCAGGCCTGTGTGTGTGAGTACTAAAAAGAGTGTGTACACAGAGTGTAGTGCAGTAATTTCCCCACTGGGGACTAATAAACAAATTATCTTAATTATCTTAAACCTTGTCATAATAACCTGGGCTGCTCTTGTTATAAATCAATGATCCCCATAAGAAGAGTAACTCAATTATATAAGATTTCTTTAGGGATTTGCATAGTAGTAGTAGTAGCAGTAGTAACATAGAACAGTTGAAGGTTTTTAAAAAGCTAAAAGGTTCAGGGCTTTTGAGAAAATGTTGAAACCCAGAAGCCAACCCACCTGCTTGGGCCCTGATCCTTGGACCCTACTGTGTTTTCAATAGAGAAAAAGATAAAGACAAAGGTCCAGTAGCCTAGAAATCTAGATGCACCCTAGTGGCAGCAAATGTAAGTTGCAGTCAGGGTCATCTAGCGATTCTCTGTTGGCTTGCGAGCTGGAAGAACCAAATTCTGTTCAGGCCAATCACATCGTGTATAGAGTCGGTGGGCGGGGCTTAACATAATGACGGCAAAGTTGCGACTGTTCTGTCGGTACACGATCCGTCCTGCGCATGTGCAATATGTTAGCGCAGGCGCAGATGATAATCCTGATGTGTGAGGATTTACGGCACTGCCCCATCTGTTCCACAGTAGCGGTCTGCTGTTAGCCTCGTGAAGCTAACGACGTTAGTTTAGCTAACAGCTAATCCGGCTAACCGCTAGCTGACAGCTTGACTCAGCCTAAAATAACGTTACTCAAACTAAACAGCGGGAAAAGCAGATCCAGCTAAATTAAGACTTTACAGTAGGCCTAATAATAAAGACAAGTATTGAGTGATTGTATTTTTTAAATGAGCACAAGTAAAGTAGAACTGACGTAACAGATGTTACATATTTAAACTGTTAATTTCATTCATTAATTCACTTACATGCTGTCTCAGCTAGCGGTTAGCCTAATTAGCTGTTAGCTAAACTAACGTTAGTTTTCCGGTGGAGGCGAACAGACTTTCTTTAACGTTCTATGGGAACAGATCGTGCAGTGTTGTAAATCCGCGTTCATCATGATATCATGTGCGCATGCGTGAACATATTGCGGATCGTGTACCGACAGGTTCCGCATGAATCCCCTGCTACTTCAAAACAAAGAAGATGGCTGCTGCTGCTGGCGAACGGCGGCCTTTTGAATCGACCTTGACCGCGACTCGGGAAGACTTGGAGTTAAGCTTTTCTTTGAGAAAAGAACAAAGAACGGCCCTGAAGTCATTCTTAAAACAGGAAGATGTGTTCAGTGTTTTGCCGACTGGATCCGGTCTAATTAATCCATCAACTAGCGCTGCTCTGGTTGGTTAACGCGCCGTCCTATCACGTGCAGAGGGGACTCTGAAAGACAACCGTTTGTCCCGCCCCTCGGATTGAGCCCAGCCAATTGGTGTAGACCCAACATCTGTCAGGCTAAAGGTCCAAGGCACTCTTCTTGTAAAAATGGCTGTTTTTCTTTCTTTTTTTCTTCTTAATATATTTATATGTATATTGAGTGTTTGTGCAATGTACGTATTGTTCATGTTCATTGAAGGAGACACAAAGCTGGTCCATGTGAGCAGCTCAGAGCCTGGCAGCAGCAGGCGGGTTAATCTGGGCAGCTCCCAGGTGTGTGTGTGTGTGTGTGTGTGTGTGTGTGTGTGTGTGTGTGTGTAACTGTGTAACTGTG
>NC_048409.1:28355990-28359322 GCF_013103735.1 Etheostoma cragini
CTGCTACGCCCTGCTACGCCCTGCTATGCCCTGCTACGCCCTGCTATGCCCTGCTACGCCCGGAAGTGCCCCAATATGCCCTGCTACATCCTGCTATGCCCTGCTACGTCCTGCTATGCCCTGCTATGTCTTGCTATGCCCTGCTACGTCCTGCCATGCCCTCCTATGCCCTGATATGCCCTGCTACGTCCTGCTACGCCCTGCTACGTCCTGCTACGCCCTGCTACGTCCTGCGATGCTAGGTGGCGTATTACGGTCTAAAATAAAATAAAAACATGATCCTTTAATACTCTATCAAAAGACTTTGTCAGTTTGTGTCTGCATCAGTGTTTGTGCAGATTGATGAATTAAATTTGGTTATAAAAACAGTCTTAGTCATTTCTTACCCTTTCTGTTACTTTCATTTAGATTTCACCCTCGCTGGTTGTCCGTCCTTGTCATTGATGCGTCACACTCTGTTGCTCCAGTCCTCTCCACGCTGACTGCACACACACACACACACACTGGTTCTCGTGTGTGTGTGAAAGACAGAAACCAGATGTTTAATGCACAATAAAAAGGACTGCAGACAGAATGCCGGGAGGAAGAAGAAGAAGAGAAGACACCGAATCAGGGAATTTCCACCAGGAAATGGAAATAGAGCAGAAATCCTTCGTCACTCCTTCGGTCCCTGCAGGACATTGAGAGTTAATTAACAAGAGCTCAGGCTTCATGGTGACAGGAGACTGTTGCCACGTCAGCTCTTTTTCTTAATCCAAACAATATGGAAGCCAGACATGACATGGTTTTATTGCTTATACACAGTACATAGATGTTTCTTTCCAATTGTATTTTCCTACAAAGCGTTAAAATTATCGACCGATGCTACAAAGCTAACGTTGAGACTAACGTTAGCAGCTTTATCCGTTATTTAAGTTCTTTATTGAGTTTGAGTAAAGTATTAAAGTATCATCAAGTGAAAGTTTAATTAGGAAGACCTAATTTAATCAAAGCTCCCTTCCTAAATGTAATCAGCTGTTGGAGGCGTTCACCTTCCTGCTAAACCAATCAGAATTATACACAAATGGCAAGGGCCAATCACAGAGTCACAACCCTGCGTTTAAAAATTCTCCCTTTCTACCTTTGCTATCGGCTGTCGTTGCAGGCAAAGAGTGCAACCCCTCCACCCCCCCCACCCCCCACCCCCCTCCCTCCACCTCTAGTCCTTTACTCCAGCTGACCAGTCTGAATTTTAAATAATTTTGAATTTGCATCCACTTCCTGGTTTGAAGGCCTAACAAACCCACTTAAAGGGAGGCTGCAAACAGCTCAGTATTGAATTAATATGAGTAATTTGTATGTATTAATATGATTAATATAATAATTCTTAACTTGGGCCATATCTCATATAGGTATGTCACAACTGGCTCCCTGTTGAGTCTCGTGATCCTACTGTGTGTTAAGACTGTACATGATCTATAAATATTGTTAGGTAGTGTCCCAATTCTTTTGTTGTGTCTTATAACTAAGGTAAAGTAAGGTGAAGTCGACAATATTTACACATGTGGCAGCATGTCTGACCTGTGTCCTTCCAGATTTAAGACAGCGTTAGGGAAAGGATCCTTTGCCTATATCAGTATTATTACTATTATTATTATTAATTTATTATTATTATATAGAGGCAGCTCAGTGGAACAAGTTGGATCGGCAAATTAAAGATATTTCCACACTGAACTCTTTCAAAAAGACAGTCATTGCATGGTTACTAGAGAGGGTTGCGTAATTGAACAAAAGGCAAATTACAGTTTTATTTTTATTTCTTTAAGTAAAATGTTTTTATTGTCATGTCAATGTTTAGATTACACTCTGTAATGTCTTGTCCTGATTTGTTGAGGAACACAATGGAAACAGGTCCTGGACTTTACTGTGGTTTTATCCTCAATTGTATTTGATGCCTTTTCACGAGTAAGGCATTCTTAATACAACTAAATAAATTAAAATCAAATATGTAAACACTTTGAATTGCCTAGTTGCTAAAATGTGCTTTACAAATAAAGCTGCATTGCGTATCTACAAAAAAACAATAAAAACTGAATTTCTTAACTCAGGACGGTCACGGATCCATAAGTTCATCACATTATATTGGTTTGACCCAAGTGTGTGTGTGTGTGTGTGTGTGTGTGTAAAGGATCTAAAAGAGGATTACTGCCTCAGATAGCCTGTCCACTTATTAAGATGTAGAGATGGCGAGAGAGGATGGGTGGGGTCAGGGTCTGCATGATGGCTGAATATTTGAATTAAACTGTCAACTATTTAAAAATGGTCATTTATGATGATGAAAACATCTGGATGGAGGTGAAAAGAAGACATCTGAAGACAAAAGAAGCCAGGAGATGAGACGGGTAAGGCATGCAGCCACGAGAAGGGTTTATTTTTTAAATTAAACAAGAATTGCTGGAGTAAGACTGAGAGCCAAGATCTGAGCGATTGCTTCTGTAATCAATTATAAGTAATAAGCATAAAAAAATACATATTTCAGTGTTTTCTCAGAAGTTTCTCTGCCTTCGAGTAAAGCATCCCCTGCAGGGCCGGCGTGATTCACACGCTGCAGCCCAGACCTTATTCCAGATTATCCTGCAGATATAAGGGGAGTTCAGGGAGCAGGCAATCAGTAATCAGCACTTTGAATTAAAAAGGAGGAAAAACAGAAGTAGGTGGGATCTAGTTTCAGGGCCAGACGGACGGCGGGGCTTTAGCGTGATTTAATCAGCTTTCTGCCCCAGACTCAGGCAAAGAACAGTCGTTTACATAAGTGACTTACACAAAGCCTTCAGGAGTATTAGGAAATCATGTTATAAATAAACAGGGTTGTTATTTAACAGGGGTCGGGTCCTCGTCTACCCACGCTCTGGTCTTTAAGAGGACTCATTTTAGAACAAGTGCTCTTTGTGGAAACAGTGAATGCGTGCAGCACATTGCACTCGTATAAGCTGTTTTTCATGTCGAAGCATGGTATGGTTCCAGAGTCACTGTTTTTTAAATGATGTTAATGTTGGTAGTCTCACGTTGTCATACCATCCTCCACAGCGCTGCACAGGAAGGTCTGGCTAGTCCACACAGTAATCATGGACAGGAGAAAAGCATAACTTTGGTTAATTGGCATTTCTTTAAACCAATCACAATCGTCTTGGGTGGCGCTGAGAGCCAATGACGGTGCCGCTGCCAAACAGCCTCGGGAAGGAACTTGTTCTGGTGGAACATGTGTACGTTCAAACGTTGTTTTAGTCGTGCAACAGAAACCTCAGATTGGACAGATAGTCTAGCTAGCTGTCTGGATTTACCCTGCAGAGACC
>NC_048409.1:28359422-28361496 GCF_013103735.1 Etheostoma cragini
CTGTCAGGACCCTCATACTCTGCTTCTGACTGGCTAGTAGTCCTTACCTAGGTACTGTCAGGGCCCTCATACTCTGCTAAAACAGAGAGCTCAAGACAGGGGGAAAAGAGGAGCTGCAGCAATTTGCAGTACAACAAAAATATAGTGTTTTCTGAAAATTAAACCACATAAACCCCTTCTGATACAACCTCTAAATACAATTATGAACCTGAAAATGAGCATAATATGAGCACTTTAAGGTGTATACTTTAAGTGCAAAAAAAACAACTGCCTTGACAAAATAGAGACGACAGCAATCTACTTCAGCTTTTGTTTGTTTGTTTGTATGTCAATGTCAAAAAGTGACATTTGGATTTGGATAAAAAGATTTGAGTATTTGTTTTGGTTTTAGTCAAATTCAAGGAACAAAAAACAACAAAAAACATCACAGGTCCAAATCCTGCAAGAGCCAAAGTTTCCATCGACAGCCACGGCCATTCGCTTGAGCGTCAGATTAAAAACCTGCAATGTAATTAGTTGTTTTTATTCTGTTGTTTTTATTCTGTTGTTTTCGGTAGCGTTGTGTACCTCTGGCCTTAAACTGTTTCTAAGGTGCGAGACTACTTCAGTGCCGGTCTGATGGCGACATGTGGAGGCAACAATGAATGCTGTCGCTCCAATAAATGATTATTTTAATCATCGATTCATCTGTTTATTACTGTCTTTGTCAATGAGACAGTTTGGATCCTTTTGAAGTTTGGTTGTATGAGCCACTTCTCCGTAGTCGGTGTGTTAGCTGCAGTAGACGGCGCCCCCCCCCCCCCAGTTTGTTAAATCAGAAGCTAATCGGAAGCTAAGCTAGTCAAACACATTAAAAAAGCTGAAGAAATCAATACATTTATGCTGTATTTTGGATATTTTCACAGCTATATCTTGCTGTCAGACAGGGGAACTGTCTCTCTTCAAAGCCTCCAGACTCCTTTGACAAAAACAGTTGTTTTACCTCGCAGTATTTGCTTGGCAACCGCTGCCTCCATTGGTTACTGGGTGTCGGACCCGGGGACTGAGTCCCCAGAAGATGCTAGACTGGGGGGGGGGGGGGGGATGACTTTCTACAGGGCCCCAAATCTTGTGCTACGCCACTGATTGTGTCCAAACTAACCAATTGAAAAGTCCCAAAATAGCACGAGCACACACTGAGTGATGGAGGCGGTGGCGGTGGTATCAGAGCCATAATTTATTTGTCTTTATAAGTTTATCTTTAGAAGTCATTTTGATGATTTTAAACAACTCTGAAAAATTAAAAAAAATGAATAAAACTGTACAAAAACTGAACATTGGTTTGTGCTTGCTTTAATTAATTTTTAAAGACATTTCTTTATTAGCTTTCATTAGATAAAGAAATGTTTCCCCTGGGATTTCCTGTTTCTTTCCTTAGACTTAGAAATTTCCAGCATCGGTTTTAGCAAGAAAAGAAGAATGACAGTAGTCATAACACAAATAGCAGTAATAATAATAACTATAGTAACACTCGTCAATCAAAAGACATAAAAAGACATTAACCATAAATAAATAAAATAAATAAAGGACACACCTGTTCCCGTGGTCTAGCTCCATGTACTTGGAGGAAGAGAGGAAGAGTCAAAGTGACACCTTTTATTATTATCATTTATTTTATTTTATTTATTAGGGACCATGTGCAATTTTAAACATAAATGTTACCATTTCATGCATCGTACCAGAGTTAGCCACGGGCTAATTTACATCCGCACAATACAAAAAACAACCCCCCCCCCCCCTATACACACACATACTATACACACACCACATAAACTCATACAACATATCAGGGCCAGTGGTTGCAGATTTGACTGGTCTTCAAAATGTTTTCTCTAACCAACAGACCATTGTTACAAGACATTAGTTTATATCAACGTCGTTCCACTTCCAGGATTGTTCGGGGGGCACCGGAAAGACCTTCCTCTTTCTTTGTGTTGGCGTTCCAACCTCTGGTGGTTTTCTGAGGACTATGGTTACCTGGTCCTCAGGTCTCTGCAGGGTAAATCCAGACAGCTAGCTAGACTATCTGTCCAAT
>NC_048409.1:28361596-28363466 GCF_013103735.1 Etheostoma cragini
GCCCTGACAGTACCTAGGTAAGGACTACTAGCCAGTCAGAAGCAGAGGATGAGGCCCTGACAGTACCTAGGTAAGGACTACTAGCCAGTCAGAAGCAGAGGATGAGGGCTTTGGGCTTTTTCACTTTGTAAACTTATACAATGCAAAAGATATATAACACAATAAAGGAAAGGGAAAAAGCCCCAAAAAGCCAAATATGAGCACTTTAATGTTTAGAGGGTTCTTGGTGGGTTCAGAAAAAAACTAAACAATATTGTACCATCGTAGCAGTTATTTGTCTCATTTTTCTGAAAATATGAATAAGATCTGATCTTTCCTGTCGTACACAAGCATCCTTCATGTACCGTTACTTTAGGCTCCAGCATCGATGCTACTGGTTTACTATTTTTCTTCTCTATCTTGAACGTACCGTATAAAAAAAGAGTCCTCGACATGCACATACTCTCCCTCGAGCCCGCAGACGCTGGAGTCCCAGAGCCGCAGATGGAGCGAGTTTGGCAGAAGGGATTATGGGTAAACAGCTCGGATTTCACATCTTCTACATTTCTGAACAACATGCTGACTTGATTTTTGGACTTTGTGCAAGTAGAATATCTGAGATGCTTCTCCAAGGTTTTGCCACCTCATTAGAAGAGAAGACGAGTGATATTTGCTGATTTCCGTCTGTCTACGTCGGTCACTCGGAGACAAGGATGTGACGATAAAGCTGCTGTTTCCTGCAGAAGGATCATGTGTTTTTGTCTGTGTTATGCGACTGTAATAACAACACAGCTGTGGTAAGAAAACATTACAAATAAGATTAAAACAGGAGTTAGAATTCTCTGATTGGGTCTACTTCAGTGGAGTAATGTTCATTTGTGTTAATTACACACAAAAAGACTAAAAACCTCTTCCTATGTGTATCTAAACTCAAATCTCCTCTCTATGAGGACCGAGCATCGCTCAAAGGAGTAAGAAAGATTTGGGCCCTGCAGGTACCCGTACACGGGGAAACACTAGTCCAACATCAGCAACCGCGAATTATTTACAAAACCTAATATAAAGATATAAAAGAAAATGTTGCTTTTCTCCTGGAAAGGTAAAAACTCACTCTTAGTATGTAGAACTAAAGTATTTTTAGACACGCACTTCATGATGAAACTTGTGAAGGCCACAAGCCGAAATACCTAAAGACATCATGGAGCCAAAATGGCTGTCTTTGAACCTCCACTCAGCCTCCACCCGACTGTCCAAACTCCGTCCGTCTGTGGCTCCGGGCTGCCTGTCTGTCCTCATTATAATTAATATTAATACTAATATTAATATTAATATTCTCAATTAACTCACAGCTCACACTGCAGACACCACAAAGGACCAAACCTCTGCTGCTCCATGTCAAAAACTACAGAAGGTTACTTAAAAATCTACTTAATCAATATGACACATACACAAACACACACACACACACACACACACACACACACACACACACACACACACACAGAGATATGTTGATTTTAAAAATAAAAATGTCAAAATGAAAATCAACAAATGCACTTTTAGATAGGGCGCAATGAATTAAGTCTAACCCTAACCCATAGACCCATGACAGGAAGCCTGTGCACACACACACACACATAAACACACACACACACACACACACACACACATATATACACAAGCTGCAGCGAAGGGTGCTGATTGGCTGTTGTGGTCCGGTGCTTTTACAGACAAGTTAAGAAAACAAAAGATAAAAACAACAACTCCCATGAGTCTTTGGGCTCTGTGGAAGCTCTCTCTCTCTCACAGATTGAGTTGTTCTGGTGCAGGCTGAAGGGGGGTGGGGGGGGAGGGGGGGTGATGTAAGCGATGACGTCACACTTGATCAAAG
>NC_048409.1:28363618-28365548 GCF_013103735.1 Etheostoma cragini
TAGACAGAGACATAGAGAGAGAGAGAGAGAGAGAAAGAGAGAGAGAGAGAGAGAGAGAGAGGGAGAGAGAGAGAATAATGAGTCAAAGGCTAGCTAGCGGTTGTTCTTGGCCGCCTCCTTAGCAGCCACGATGAGAGGAGTCAGACTGGAGAGAGGCTTCGCCATCTTCAGAAACTGGTGCTGAGAGAGGAGAAGAGGAGGGAAAGGGAGGATAGGAAAGAGAAGGGAGGAGAGGGGAGAACAGGGAGGCAGAGAGAGGGAAGGAAATGAAAAGGGGGGAGGATTGAGGAGGAGAAAAGAAAGAAATATTTCAGTTTATACACAGAAAACAGATACTTTCTAACAGGAGTTTCATCATTTAAGAAAAATATAAATGAATCCTATTTAATAAATGGTTGTCATCTTTTGTACAGGGACATTAATTAGTCCAAAGCATGTCAATCATACAGAACTGTAGAGAACCTTTTTGTAAAACATACCCCTCGTTAAGGGCTTTCTGACATTTTTTTTAAGTGTGTAAAATATTTTTTAAATGTCTCCGTTTTACGTCCTCCAAAACATCCGAGTGGTGTGGACGCGAGTCGCAAACGTAGCACAAGTTTATGTGTTTTGACACAAAAACGACGTGGATGAAACAAGACAGGGGCCTTAATGAAAGCAGTGAAAATACACAATATGCACACAAACACACACACACACACACACACACACACACACACACACACACACACACACACACACACACACCTGCAGTAGATCTTTAGCCGAGCCTCTCTTCTCCACGTCCATCTCCAGACATCGGTTCAGGAAGTCTCTGAATATCGTCGACAGCTTCTCCGGGTTCTGCAGCTCCGGCGTACCGTTGGTTGCTATGAGATACAGCGCCTAGGCGACACACACACACACACACACGGGACCAACAATTTAATCTACACCCCATGAAGCACATGTAAGCATGCAGAGGCTTGCTTGAAACCACTATGTGCAGAAGATAGTTTGACTTTGGTGCCATCTAGTGGTCGCTTAAATAATGACACAGAGTCCAAAATGCACGCTGAATTGTCAATTTTAGAAATATTAGTTTTGTTTCATGAAGCTTTGAGAATGTTCATTCAGGAAGACACATATGCTTCTCTCTCTACCAAACTAATCAGCTGCATCTGGCATCAGCCAACTCTGGGCATTCATTTCAGTTAAACCAATCAGATTCTGCCAAAATCTCCCTGTTGTTGCATTGAAACTTTAAGTCGGTTCTCCACTCCGCTCGCTGTCAGGTGTCATTTCACCAAAATGGATGCAACGCTCCTCCGTCTGTTGTTCACCTCCACTTCTCATCATTCCCAGCAACCAGGGTTCCTACATCATCAGAAGCCCCGCTTAACATCCCATCCATCCAGATCTTCAGCCTCTTCCTTCATCCCTTCATCACCACCAGCAGCGGCCATATTCCTGTACATCCTCGGTGTTTATTCCCCTTCTATGTATCACTGTGGTGGAGCCTAATCGCCACACATGACTCAAACACGTCAATGTTGTGGTCTGCTGTCCTCCCCCAACCTTTGGCATGCTTTCCCTTCCTTTGTTTGTCTTGTCTGTTGTCTGTCTGGCCGTGAGGGCGTTCCTACCAGAGGTGATCCAACCCATCTCCTACTCCGTCATCTACTCAGCTGTATCCCATCTACTCATCGTCTCCGGCCATACTCACACCCGGGCTAACATGGCTAACGTGGTAACTTGGCTCTCAGTATTTGCTCTCGTATTTAGCTCTAGTGTTTCCTCTCGTGGTGGTTTTTGTGTCTCCATCCGAGCTGCCTTCCACCATCCCGCCTACCTGTCACCTGTTCTTTTGGAATTACCTCTGCATCCATTAGACCACCTGTACTTTATCCTGTCTACCGTGTACTTTTACCTCTGCATCCATTAGACCACC
>NC_048409.1:28365648-28367098 GCF_013103735.1 Etheostoma cragini
ATATATTAATATTAACCACGTGTGTGTTATCTGTGGTGTACTGCTGCTTGTTGGTCAGGGTTGTTGTTGTAGTTGCTTGTCCTGGCCAGCAGGGGGAGCTCTGATCTTGTTGTGATCAAGATTTGAAGTGAAAAAAACGCATGTGCAGTTGATCTGAGGTTATATTTATTGGGATTTACGCAATCTTTTATATACCTTTATCCTTTATATTTCCATAGACATTACATGTGTGAAATTTCATGTAAAGGTTTGATTTAAACCGCTAAAGGGAAATCCTGAGCTCTTTTCAAGTCAAATATTTCTGTTGGAGAACTATTTTCCAATTTTGTATGTGCTGAAAAAGTGGAAAACGTTTTGAACATTACACGTCTTTATTTGCAGACTCAAGGTCCATAAAAATAAAAAATTAAATTAAAAAAGTACACTCGACACATTACAAAAGGGGTTCAGACCAAACACAAACATAAATACATATAGACAAACTGATCCCCCAAAAATATCACAAAAGAAACACACATACACACACATCTACAAATTGCAACGTCCAATAATTAAAGCAGGTACAGGTGTGTGTTCCAGTGATCTAGATTTTTGATGAACATCTGGTATCACTAAGTGCAGGATTGATTATAGCATTTAAAATTGTATTATTTGACTCAGTTAATCGGCATATAAATCTGTACATAAACGTCCTCAGCACAACGTTTGGGGGGGTGGGGGGGGGGGGCGTTACACGTCACACACAGATGGCCAGCACGGGTCCATCTTGGACGCTTCATCAAAATTCAAAATTATGAATACATCAGATAACTTCACAAATCTAACTATGACCATGTGATATTGCAATATATTGTGCATACATGGACTCATTCTGGTCTCTCTCGTCCTCACAGCTGACTTTGGGTTCTGCGCCCAGATCACCCCGGAGCAGAGTAAACGCAGCACCATGGTGGGGACTCCGTACTGGATGGCTCCGGAGGTGGTGACGCGTAAAGCCTACGGCCCCAAGGTGGACATCTGGTCCCTGGGCATCATGGCCATAGAGATGGTGGAGGGGGAGCCGCCGTACCTCAACGAGAATCCCCTCAGGGTGAGGTCCTGGTGGCTGAAGGCTGAGTCATGGGAGAAGTTATGGAAGCTGCAAAAACATCACTTTTCTTTTAGAAAATAAGAAAAACAGATTGGTAGTAAGTGCCAGGGCTGCATCATATTAGGGAAATATCTAAGTGAGATTTGGACCAAACCTCATCATAGCCTCATGTCAATCAGGGGAGACCTCATTAAAGAGCGAAATAAGTTTACTTAACATGGTGCTGAATAGGTTGACTGTTAGGGGTTAGTGAGACCCAGAACTCAGAGATAGTAA
Organism: Etheostoma cragini; assembly: GCF_013103735.1. Classification (NCBI taxonomy): domain Eukaryota; kingdom Metazoa; phylum Chordata; class Actinopteri; order Perciformes; family Percidae; genus Etheostoma; species Etheostoma cragini. Next base: position 28,367,015 of record NC_048409.1, read on the forward strand.
ACTACGCGGTAGACAGGATAAAGTACAGGTGGTTTAATGGATGCAGAGGTAAAAGTACACGGTAGACAGGATAAAGTACAGGTG
>NC_048409.1:28367198-28368462 GCF_013103735.1 Etheostoma cragini
TTCCTCCTCCTCTTCCATCCTCCTCTTCCTCTTCCTCCTCCTCTTCCATCTTCCTCCTCCTCTTCCTCCTCCTCTTCCATCTTCCTCCTCCTCTTCCATCCTCCTCTTCCTCTTCCTCCTCCTGAAGAGTCCCATGTGACTTGTTCTCCACAAGCGTCTTTCTGTGGAGCATTTCTGGATAAGCTCGTTTCTTCTTTCTCCTCGTCAAAACACTCCAAGATGCTCGCTACAGATGCAAAAACACAGGAAATGTCACTTTGAATTTTTTTAAGGGTGGACGAAATTTTTGGGACAACCCAAAACGTCTTTTCCTCTCGTCCCAGAGTATATCTGCTGTGTAGCCAGACCTGTCCGCACGTAGTCGTCCTAGAAACGCAATACAAGGAAGCCAAATAATCCAAATAAAGCCAATAAATACTTACTTTTATTGTTATTACTTTAATTACATATTCAATTTAATTTTGACGTCACTTACTTACACTGCAATGTTGTTTTTTATGTTTTTTGTACTATGGCAACCGCACTTTACTTTACAATACCTTCACTTCAGTCTACCTTCTGCTCATTGGCTGTTGTTTGTTTGTGTGTTTACTTGTTTGTTTGTTTGTTTGTTTTGCTTTTATTGTAGAAAATGCTGCTGTAACAAGGGAATTCACCCCGCTTTGGGATGAATAAAGTATTATCTAATCGAATCGAATCGAATCACAAATCAGGGAACATTCACAGACTCAGCTCAGTCAATCCTTAACTGTAGAAATGAAAAATAACATTCAATATTTTAGGTGAAAATGTACGAAAACCAAGATTTTAAGAAGTATTTTTACCCATTTTCTGACCCCCTGCGTCAACATGTCCCTCCACTGAAAACTGGTTTCTTGTTTTTAACAGGGTTAATATGGCGTGTGTCCCGTCTAGGTCTGAAGCGGATCCAAGTCATATCATTTAAATACTGTAAACACTGGCATTTCTTGGCGTTTCCATAGCTACCTGGTGGGGGACGAGCTGTGGGTGGTGATGGAGTACCTGGCCGGAGGTTCGCTGACTGACGTCGTCACGGAAACCTGCATGGACGAAGCCCAGATCGCTGCCGTCTGCAGAGAGGTAAGAGACAGGAGGCGCCGTTCTGATTGGACATGGGGACATTGGACAGTGTAAATAAGAAAAGAAAAACACACTTACTTTATGATCTCTGTCTGTCTGTCTCTCTCTCTGTCTGTCTGTCTCTCGCTGTCTCTGTCTGTCTGTCTCTCTCGCTGTCTGTCTG
>NC_048409.1:28368562-28372038 GCF_013103735.1 Etheostoma cragini
CCCCCCCCCCCCCCCCCCATCCCCCCCTTTGGCATGTCTGGTGTGTTGGCATGGCAACAGCAACAATGAACTGAGAAGCCTCTCATGGTTGCTCAGATTTTAAAGCTCAGCCGTGTTTCCACCGGTCCTGAACCGTCTGCAACGTCACAAAAGTCGTTTTCCGGGTTTCCAGGGAACGTCTGAGAACTTCACATTTGACTTATTTGTACAGCAGAATGTGTGTTTTTTAAACTCGTTTCACATATATTTACTGCATTCAATACATTTTGTTGCTAGAAAAGCAGGATTCACACATTTAGGTAGACTCTGGAAACAGTCACTGGTCTACTGGCCAGAATATCGGACTAAAACCTGACGACAGAATCAATGGAGAAACACCACATTTATGAGGCCTTGTCTTTTGTTTTTCTGGTTTTCTTCAGTGTTTAGCGAGCAAAGTGAGCAGCTGCCAGACAGCGAGAGAACAGGAGAGAGATGATACTGTGTTGTCACACAGACGGACAGCGATATACGGTCATAATAAGGTCATGGATCTGAGCGTCATCATCTATAATATCATATATCATGTAATAGACGATCACTCTGAATTCCACCCTTGTGGGAGTGGTGGTCTAGAGCAGGGGTTCTTCAACGTTTTCCAGGCCAAGGACCCCCAAACTGATGGCGAGATGGAGCCGGGACCCCCTAATTATATATATTGTATAAAATTGTGTTATATCAAACTGAAGTAAGTAAGTAACGTCTATTACATATGGAGTAATGTAACAAAAGTAATTTCGCCCTGGGATTATTAAAGTATTTCTGATTCTGATTGTGATTCCTCGCTGATGGGACAGGTGTTGTGAATGAAACGGTGCCCAGCTTCAAAGAGCTCCTGTGTGTCGCTGATTGTGTGCATTGGTCACTGAAAGACATCTTCTGCCTCCATTTATCTGTTTACTGCAGTGTGTTGAATTCATGTTAATGTGTATTTAAAGACATTTCAATTAGTGGAAAAAATTGCAGGGGGGGGGGGGGATATAAAAAAAAGTCTAATCAACCAAAACTTTCGTGACCCCCATGCAGTACCTCCGCGGACCCCCTAGGGGTCGCGGACCCCCTGTTGAAGACCCCTGGTCTAGAGGTTAAAGGAGCAGGCTTGTGATTGGGAGGCCCCCAGGTCCCCTAGACCGCCAGGATCAAAATCTGGGTGGAGAAAGTGAAAGAGCAGCGCTTGTTCCTCCCTCATCACCCCACCACTGAGGTGCCCTTGAGCAAGGCCCTTAACCCCCAACCATGAGATCAGACTGTGGTTGAACTGGGGGGCTTCCAGGTATGAATGTGGAACTGTGTGAAGGTGACAAGTCGTGGTTGCAAATGAGACTAAAGTAAAATAAAGTAAAATATACATACATATACACACACACACACACACACACACACACAAGTTCATATACTGGATGCAAGGTTGAAATTGAGTCCCACCCCCTGCATTACACCCTGTCAGCCCTGGAGAGCCGTTTCAGAGACCATCTGTATAGTGCAATCTACTAATTCATGTGTAATTACTATATAATACAGTTGCTACATGCTATATGTTGTACACCTATATCTTGTACACCTGTCTATCTTTGCTCTAATGCTCGCAATTTCCCCGCTTATCTTAAATTTGCAAAGCTAGTGTTCTGTTTGCTCTTCCTGTATTTGGTTCGGCTCGTATTCTCACAGAGACCTGTGTGTTCAATAGTTCGGTTGTTTGGTTGGCACCAGAGTTAGAAGAAAGTGCTCCGGGGTTCTGCTGAAACAGACCAACCAGTATCAGGTGTGAAACCACTCTAAATAAAAAGGATGTGATCTCAGGTGAGTGTGAACCTGCCAAAACTAAATATAATCCTCCAAATGTGAGAGCCGCAGCCTCCAGGAAGGGTTGGCTGCTGGAGGTGCTGTTACAGGATCTATCTTCTATCTTCAATCCATGTAATTATGTGTGTGTGTGTGCTTTGTTTAACTACATTTGTGGGGACCAAAAACCGGGAATACAGTATACTTATGGGGTCCTGACAGCTTTGGGGGGACAAAATGCTGGTCCCCTTAACGTTAAAGGGCTTTTTGATGAATAAGACTTGGGTTTAGGATCAGGGTTAGAGTTAGGTTATGGTTAGGGTTAGGGTGAGGGTTAATGTTAGGCATTTAGGTTTGATGGTTATGGTTAGGGTAAGGGGCTAGGGAATGCATTATGTCAATGCCGGGTCCCCACAAAGATAGTAAGACACACTTGTGTGTGTGTGTGTGTCTAACCTGTCCAGGTAGTTGACGATGTTTGGGTTCTTATTTTCCCTCATCACCAGAATCTCGTTGATGATCAGTTCCTTCTTCGGCTGCTGCTGCAGGTTCATCTGTTTAATGGCGACCTGAGAGAAGAGAGAGAGACGTTGGACTTCTTACTCGCACATAGTCACGCAAATAAATCACACGGATTAAAAAAAGAAAAGAAACTAGGAGCCAAAAGAGGATGGAGAAAGAAGGGTAGAGCTGCAGCGATTAGTCGATTATGAGTTGTCAAACGACAGAAAAAGAACTATTATGATAATTAATTGTTTGAGTAATGCACGTAAAAACAACAGAAGATGCTGTTTTCAGCCTTTTTTAATGCCCTTTTTTGTTTTATATCATAGTGAAGTAATGATCTTTGGGTTCTGGACTGACAAAACAAGACATTTGAAGACATCCCCTTGGACATCACCTGGGAATTTCAATATTTTCTGACATTTTACGATTACTTGATTAATTGTGAAAATATAACAAAAAGAACTCAAGAGTGTCAAAAAAGACGACCACAAAGTTTCAACTTTGACCCAGAAAAACAAAAAGTTGCATGGTCGACAGGAAGACAACACAAGGGTCAAACTGAAGCAAAATACCCCAAATCCAAAAGTTTTTGCCTTTAATGTCTTCCGTTTTGTATCCAGATATTGTTTTACAATATTAAAATTCAGGTAAAAACAAAACAAAACCAAGACAGTAGTGTTTTCTTCTTCTGCCAATACATCATTGGCGTTAAGAAGCAATAAAACCAGAAATCGTCTTTCCAAAAAATTGATCATTTTGTGAGATTTTTAGCCATTTTAGCATATCAAATCTTTTAATTTCATATCTAATATCTATAATTATTGGAGGGATTGCAATTAAATTACAGAATATAGACGTCAGTAAATTTTAATCTTGTTAATTCCCTTTGTAACCAATGAGCATAGCTAAAAGCTGAAGGAGGAAGGAGAACGTCTCGGGTTACGTACGTAACCCTTGTTCCCCGAGATAGGCGACCGAGACACTGCATCGTTTACGACACAATGGGAACGAGACACTGCGTCGGTTACGACACTATGCCTAAAGGCGTTCCCATAGTAACCAACGCAGTGTCTCGTTCCCATAGTGTTGTAACCGACGCAGTTCGAGTTCCCCTCGAAGGGGAACGTCTCGGGTTACGTATGTAACCC
>NC_048409.1:28372138-28374254 GCF_013103735.1 Etheostoma cragini
TTTATATAGACCTTAGTGGTCCTCTAATACTGTATCTGAAGTCTCTTTTATATAGACCTTAGTGGTCCCCTAATACTGGATCTGAAGTCTCTTTTATATAAACCTTAGTAGTCCCCTAATACTGTATCTGAAGTCTCTTTTATATAGACCTTAGTGGTCCCTAATACTGTATCTGAAGTATCTTTTTATATAGACCTTAGTGGTCCCCTAATACTGGATCTGAAGTCTCTTTTTATATAGACCTTTATAGCGGATTTTGTATCACCATAGTCCCGAAACATCTATGTAGAAACCAAATGTACACCCTTGAACCAATCGCAAGAGAGTTGACAGCCACAGCAGATTTAGGACTCACCCCTGTCCGATCTTCTCAAAGCGTGTATACTTCTTTTTGGGGTCTCCCACACTCACGATCGTCCCTGAGTTAGAGAAGACAGAAAAAGAAGCAAATGATGATTATTGACTGAATGAAAGAAAGAGAAGAGAAAGTAGAGGAACAACAGCAGACCCTGTGATCCAGATCAATAGGATGAGCATCTCACTGAACCCCTGAATCTGAATGGATACAACAGTCAGGAGACTTTCTATCCATCCAAACTCTACGTTGATCACACTCAGGTCAATGCAGCATGCGGACAGGGAGAGAGAGAGAGAGGGAGAGAGAGAAAGAGAGAGAGAGAGAGAGAGAGAGAGAAAAGAGGAGGAACATCTGGGCGAAAAGAAGGAGAGAGGAACAAGGGATGCAAAACAGGTCAGAAACTACGTGGAAATGCAAAGAATTCATGAAGAAAGTTTAAAAAACAGATAATTCAGAAAGGAAAAAAAGGGGATGAGCCAGAAAAAGATAAAAGATCAACTGAGACAGCTGGGACACAAAGAATGAACAGAATGAACAAAAAAATCAAGAAGGAAAGAATAAATGGAGTGAGAGAAGGAATCAAGACCAGAAGGGCCAAAAAAACTAAAAGGAAAGAAGAATGAAAGACATGAAAGGATGAGAGAAAGAACAATAACAAAAGAAAGAGAGCAAGAAAGTCAGAGAAAGGGCGAGAGAGAGAGAGAAAGAAAGAAAGAAAAAAGAGAGCGAAAGAGAGGAAGAAAGAAAAAGAGAGAAAGAAAGAAAAAGAGAGAGAGAGAAAGAAAGAAAGAAAGAGTAAGGGAGAGAGAGAGAAAGAAAGAAAGAAAGAGAGAGAGAAAAAGAAAGAGAGAGAAGGAGAGAAAGAGAGAAAAAAGAGAGAGAGAGAAAGAAAGAAAGAAAGAGAGAGAGAAAGAAAGAGAGAGAGAACAAAAGAGAGAGAGAAAGAAAGAAAAAAAGCGAGAGAGAGAAAGAAAAAAAGAGTAAGGGAGAGAGAGAGAAAGAAAGAAAGAGAGAGAGAGAAAAGGAAAGAGAGAGAGAGAAAGAAAGAGAGAAAGAGAGAAAGAGAGAGAAAGAAAGAGAGAGAGAGAAAAAGAAAGAGAGAGAGAGAAAGAAAGAAAGAGAAAGGGAGAGAGAGAGAAAGAAAGAGAGAGAGAGAACAAAAGAGAGAGAGAAAGAAAGAAAAAACAGAGAACAAAAGAGAAAGGGAGAGAACGAAAGAGAAAGACAGACAGAAAGAAAGAGAGAAAGAGAGAAAGAGAGAAAGAGAGAAAGAAAGAAAGGAGCTGCAGCAGCTGAGTAATCAGAGTCCACAGGAGGAAAGTGATCAGAGGACCAAACTGGAGTCACTCCGTAACCGCGGGAGACCGGAAGATGGACAGACAGAGGACGTCCAATCAGACGTGAGGATTGGACAGTGTGGGCGGGAACAGTGGATACCAGGTCTGTCAGTCAGAGAGACAGACAGACAGACAGACAGACAGACAGACAGACGGGCAGAGTCCTGGTCTTACCAGCAGAGGGAGATCTGAGCACATCTGGACAGGCATGGTTTAAAGAATATATACAGGTGTTTATTACAAATACTCAAAATACTCAACAATACTCTCAATATGGGGGAGGAGTCAGATATACATATACACACATTTATATATATATATATATACACTCTTGTTCTGAAGGGTTAGCGCATGGTTTAAAAAATATATACAGGTGTTTATTACAAATACTCAAAATACTCAACAATACTCTCAATATGGG
>NC_048409.1:28374354-28378394 GCF_013103735.1 Etheostoma cragini
TGATGATTAATAAAGTATAAAAAATAAACAAAAAATAAATGAAAAGTATTCTTCTGAACTGAGAGTCAGGCCATTATGTTGGAAATGAGACACTAAAAACACTGACTATACATCAACAATACCTTTTAACCGGATCATTTCAACACTGACTCGCTGCAGGCGGGTTGTTTTGTCGCGAGTGACGCCGTTATGTAACATCTTTTACTTCCCACGCGACAGATCTCCGTGTGCTAAACAACCATTATTATAATCATGATACGAAAGCCTAAAAAAATAAGAACATATTATACAAAAGATCAGCTGCACTATCAGCACCAAGCGGTCTCGATCCTAAAATAGATTCACACCCGCCTCTGTGAGAGAAGAAGTGCGTGTGCACATGAAGAGAAAAGTGATGAAACACCGTGCCAAAAATAAGAAGTGTGGTGTAAATTAGGCTAAAATTAGCCCTCGGAGACTCGCTGAACTACAGCAGGAAACGACATGGGATGATAGTTACTACTTATAGACCAAATAGTTCGGATTTAGGACACAAAACACTGCATGTTGACCTGTGAAATCAGACTTGTATGTACATTTATTGGAGAAATCAGTCTTTTAACCTTTAATGTGTTGTCCTCGGGTCAAATTGACCCGTTTCACAGTGTTTAATATCTGAAATGTGGATTTCCGGGGCGCAGCTAGTCAGAAGAGAGCAAGCGGTGGTGCGTTCAAACCCCCTGGGGAAAAGTCCGTCATTCTAGTATCGTCTTTACCTTGGTTAAAGGCGTAGCGTTTAGGTGTAACGCAGCCTGTGGATCGAAAACTAGAAGCAAGTAGGGTATATTTCATCGAGAGCAGTTAAATTATACATTATTAACCCTTAATGTGCTGTCTTTAGGTCAAATTGATTCGTTTCACAGTGTTTTATATCAGAAATATGGATTTTCTTCAACAAAATTGACCAAAAATAACATGGATGATTCCATACAACATTCTTCAGGTAAAATTAATGATTACTTTCATTGAATTTTGTGGGTGTTTTCTTGAATCTTAGAGCATTTTAATTCTTTTTTTTTTTTTAAAGGTTTCAAAACAGTATCCGGACTAAACTTTGACATTTACTCATCAGAGATCCACTCAACATCCTCTGATCTTATCTATTATAGTGTGTCCCAAATCGCGCACTTCTGTACTAAATACTAACTATTTGAGTACATTGAGTGCGTGCGTTCACATTGTCCAAGTGCGGTCAAATGCAGTGAACTTAAGTACCCGGATGGTGCACTCAAAACAGTCAGAAAGTTGAGTGTGTGTCGATTGAAACTTTCCACACAAAACGGTCGCCATCTTGGCTACGTAGCGGAAGGAAGCTAACAACAGTCGAAAAACTTTCGTTAATGGCGGCCGTAGACGCGATAGCGAGAACGACAGAGCAATACAAATTGATTTGAGTCACACTACTAGTCAAAATGATTCATAATTTCTGCGTTTTTAACTAAAAAACGTATGTATAGTTTGATATAAATGAGTTTTTTTGACCATGAATACCAAGCATAAGTGTAAAACCTGTTATTAAACCAGCTCAGGTTTAAAAAATAAAAAAAAAGCACTAAAAACTGGAAAAAGTGACAATTAAATCAGAAAAAGCGACAAAAACATTAGAAAAGCACAAACAAATATAAATTTTCAAATTTGACCTGGAAGGACAAGGTCATGTTTAACAGGAAGTGAACACAAGGGTTAAAAAAATAAAAGGCGCCCTGTATCCCATCGTTATGGTAGCAGCCGCTTCAAAAACGAGCGTTTTAACAAATGTACGAGGTATGAATGAGCCTTACGTAGTTTCTCCAGGATTTCTTCGTCTGACATCTTCTTCTTCCTGGTTTTGTCCTGGGGGCGGGGCACCGAAGGCCCGGGGGCGGGGCTTGCACTGGGAGGGCTGCTGGGAGCTCCTTCTGCAGCGGCGGCGGCGGGGGTGCCAGCGGCGGCGGCGGCGGCGGTGGGGGGGGCGGCTGTTGGCGGGCAGATGGGGGAGGTTGCAGCATCTTTGGTCGGAGGAGGAGGTAGGGGCTCGATCACCGAACGAGTGTATATCTGAAAGAAGTTGTTCAAATACATGAAATTAAAATGGTGTTAGACCGAGTGCCAAAATGTTGGTGGGGGGGGGTTGGCCCCCAAGACCTTGGAACAAGTTAACCCTTGTCATTCGCACAATTACACAAGTAGCTCTTTTTAAAACTTACCTCCAAACTTATTTATTTAGAATGGCTTATTAATACTTAGTAGCGCCTGTCACTCCCTGATGTGAGTCAGTTGCACATGCGTCACTTTGCAACAAGTAGCATACAAGATGCTAACAAGAGACTTCTGTAATGTCAACACAGTAAAAATGAACCTACTTAACCAAGTTGGTTTACTGCTAGCTTAGCTACAAGTTAGCATCAAACACAACAAAGGCTGTCAGTTGAATGGTGTTTTGAGCTAACGTAAGCAACCAATCAACCATAGATAGCTAAAACGTTTTTGAAATGACTGCTAGCTTAGCTACAAGTTAGCATCAAACACAACAAAGGCTGTCAGTTGAATGGCGTTTTGAGCTAACGTAAGCAACCAATCAACCATAGATAGCTAAAACGGTTTTGAAATGACTGCTAGCTTAGCTACAAGTTAGCATCAAACACAACTAAGGCTGTCAGTTGAATGGCGTTTTGAGCTAACGTAAGCAACCAATCAACCATAGATAGCTAAAACGTTTTTGAAATGACTGCTAGCTTAGCTACAAGTTAGCATCAAACACAACAAAGGCTGTCAGTTGAATGGCGTTTTGAGCTAACGTTAACAACCAATCAACCATAGATAGCTAAAACGTTTTTGAAATGAAATTGAAACTCCTCGTTACAAATCTTGCAAATAGCCTTGTACTTGTTAACTGTACCATCATCATTCTTTTTATATTTGAATCCGTCAATAGGCCCACTTTGCTCACCTTGCTCCATCTCGCCTCTAGCTCCCAACCACTTTCCTGAACTGAATAATTTGTCACACTGCGCACGCGTGAAATGCGTTAAAAAAATTGACGTAATTAACAACAAACAACAAATTAACGCCGTTAACGCGCTATTTTTGACAGCCCTGCAATATAAATACACCAGCAGTAACTAGTAACCAGTTATTAATGCATTGATTTGGCTTCACGCCATGTTACTTGATCAGTAATTACATCACAGTGCATTAGCATCTGTCACAATAAACTAGCATCCATTACCTGGACATTGTCCCTTCGACAATTAGCTGCTGATTTAGGAATTTTAAGGTTCATCACCAACGTAAAATCCAGGCTGCTTTGTGATTTTTACATCATATTGTTTATTAGTTGTATATTTTTTTATTTATGTTCCTATTATGCTTGTTTGAGTCCAGCTCCACTTTAAGACTGTCAGGATGAAAAGACCTAAAAACAACAGAGGGAAGAAGTTGTCACCGTGGAAACAGCGCTGGCGCCATGAAAGCAGCCTCTCAACCGCCAACCTGTCTGACGGAGGAGCAACAATGTGTCTGCCTGTCTCTGTGTGTGTGTGTGTGTGTGTGTGTGTGTGTGTGTGTGTGTGTGTGTGTGTGTGCATTTTTGTGTGAACCTGACTTGACCTAGAGAAGACATGGTCAGCTCCGTGCGTTGCCATGGTTGTTGTGCACAGCTGCTTTTACTACTTTTAACTATTTAAATATTATGAAAGACTTGGAAACTAACAGGTTTCTGGATATGCAACGCTCACCTTTTTAAGTCTTGCACGGTCAAACTAGTATAGATTATATTAGAGAAAGTAGCATAGAAAGTGTGTGAGTGTGTGTGTGTGTGTGTGTGTGGTCTAGGTATAGCTACATTTGTGGGGACCAAAAACTGTGAATACAGTATACTTATGGGGACCTGACTGCTTTGTGGGGACCAAAATGCTGGTCCCCATACCGTTAAAGGTCTTTTAGAGGACTAAGACTTGGTTTTAGGAGTAGGGTTAGAGAGTTAGAGAGAGGTTATGGTTAGGGTTAGGGTGAGGGTTAAG
>NC_048409.1:28378494-28380134 GCF_013103735.1 Etheostoma cragini
GTCCACCTGTGGAATCAAACTGGTCCCTCTGTGGAATCAAACTGGTCCACCTGTGGAATCAAACTGGTCCACCTGTGGAATCAAACTGGTCCACCTGTGAAATCAAAAGAGTACCAGTACCGATCCACAAGGTTCTGCTAAAGGAAAACCCCAAAAGATGCAGCATTCATTATCAAGAGACTAAAACTAAAATAACGTAAAGTAACAGTAGTTATGGACTTATTAAACGGTCGGCCAATTACAACACTACAACTAAAAGGTCTTTAACCTGCAGCTTACAGGGCTCCTAAAACTACTGAATGAGCGTCTGCAGTTTAGTTTTTAGTTTTACAGTTATTTGGGGAATTTATGGTCAATAAACCTCATTTATAGGAAATCATACCTCATGATTGAATAAGAAAAGCAGAAATGAGTAATTTTTTAGACTAAAATTAAAGGAACGGATGTTGATGATAATCACAGACTGGAATATGTCAACTTTTACTCAATACTATTTCAAAAGCAAAGGCTATAAAATTGAATAAGACGCTCCAAAATTAATGAAAGTAGAGATTTGTTGTGTGGAATCAATCATGTTATTTTAGGGAAATAAAAAGAACATTGATATAGGACAACGGGTCAATTTGACCCGAGGACAACACGAGGGTTAAGACTATGCTTGTTATCGCTTTTTCAAAACTCTGCTGCGAGTTATAACCCCAGTAATCAGAGATAATGCCCACGTTGACAGTGTTTGTTGTTATTATTAAGTTGTTGTATTATATAAGACCAATAGAGTGCGGAATGCTTTCAATCAGACCTCAGTTTTTACAACAAGTTAATCCAGACGTGGCAGAACTAGTTTTAGACGAGGGAAGTTTTGAGGGTGAACACAGTCGAGGGTACATCTGAGGGGAGACTATCTTGAAGGGTAAAGCCTTGATGTAGTCCGTCAGGGTGAGGAGCAATGAAAGGATTAAGAGGGGGGGGGGGGGGGTTAGAGAAGAGGGGGTGAGAGGATTAAATGAAGGATTGGAGGAGATGAGGTTTAATCTGCCGTCTGACAAGACAGGCCGGAGAGGAGATGCAGTTTAGGATGAGGATACATTTGAAGGAGTGAATAAGAAGTGATTGAGTTTCCCATGAGACAGTTTAGTATCTGTGGTGATTTTGGGTCGATGCCGGTCTTGTTTCTGTCTCACGTCTGATTTAAAGTTAGCTCTTGCATTTATTTGGGTGATTTAATAAAATGAAGCTCTTTTTTTTAACTCATTCGATTCTTGTTTGATGCTTTTTTAAATGATTTGAACACTTTTTTGGCACCTTTGACTCTCACTAATTCCAAATGCTGGTGAATAATTTACGATTACGGTGCTGTGCATAGCTCTCTGATGGATGTCGGCGCACAGATAAAGTTCCCACAATGCACTCTGAAATGTAAACAAACAGAAAAGCAACCGTGAATCACGTTCTACGGACAATTTCTGTTAAAATAATCAATCGTGCAACTGTTAATACACAGATATATTTATTAGAGTGCAGTGTAAATGTCTGAAAAGGTGAGACTAAGGGGAAGGGAGGAGGAAGGGATGATGATGCCACACCTAGATGTCCTCTCTCTCTCTCTCTCTCTCTCTCTCTCTCTCTCTCTCTCTCTCTCT
>NC_048409.1:28380234-28383105 GCF_013103735.1 Etheostoma cragini
TTTCCTTCTCACAGCATTTTGGTCTGAGTCAGTACACACACACACACACACACACACACACACACAAACACACACACACACACAATGGTTTAGTCAGCATTGTGTTTGTAGATCAAACAACTGCATTTTTTTGTCTTTTTTCAGCTTAGATTTTTAGTTTCTGATAAAAAACTAATTTATTTGTTGTTGCATGTAGTTATCTATCTTATATTGTAACTATCAATCAGAAAATAACGTTTTATTCTTCTTCTCTGTGCTCCTTATCTTCAATCCTCAAATAGTTAAATCCTTAAATAATTTTTAAAAAGAGTAAAATGAAGGAGTGAAATAGGATAAAAACAGCATAATTCAGATCAGACAAGAGAATAAAAATGATATTGGTGCAAGATGTGAATAGTATAATAATAAGATGCTAAGGTCACAAAGCTAAGTCTCCATTTCTAGATGCTCCCTAGTTCTGATAATATAATAATAACTTATTAGCCATTAATTAATAATTTATTCAAGGTTCACGTCATGATTAAGAAGAAATTCTTCTGCTTCAATACGATTTTCTATCATTTTAAAGTGAGCAATGTGTCGTTGTTTTTAACTATTTGTGACAAATGTAATCTAAAGCGGGCCACTTTCGGATTGCTTGCCTGTGATTGGTCGAGCCCGCCCCCTAACCCTGCCTCCTCTTTGATTGGTCGACCCCGCCCCCTCACCCTGCCTCCTCTCTGATTGGTTCCTGTGCAGGAGCGGACGGCTGCAGCCTAGCTGAAGATGTCTGATAATGGGGAGGTCGAGGACAAGCCCCCAGCTCCGCCCATGAGGAACACCAGCACCCTGATTGGCTCCTGCAACAAGGACCCCGCCCCCCTCAACCACGGCTCCAAGCCCCTCCCGCCCAACCCGGAGGACAAGAAGAAGAAGGACCGCTCGATCCGCTTCATCCTGACGGGGGGAGGCGATAAGAGTGAGTACTGAGAGACGCCGTCCAGTAGTTCCTCATAATGGACACATCATTGGGCATTAACAATTTCTTAAAAACAATCGTGAAAAAAAGCCAAAATTCTCTGATTCCAGCTTGTTAAATGTTGATATTTTCTAGTTTCTTCTCTCCTCTGGGACACGACACTTAATGTCTTTGGGTTGTGGACAAATACAGGACATTTGAGGAGAATCACATCAAAAATATTTATATATATTATACATAAAGAAACATAGTGTCCATATAGTTTTAAAAGCCTGTAAATCAGATGTTTTATCAAGGCTAAGCTGTTTCTGACAGCTGATTGGCTGAACTATGTGTAGATGTGTGATATCTCAGTTTCTATTGGTCCTTAACTCTGAGGTTGTCATCAGCGCAAAATGTCCTTTCCAAACACAGCGACAGATTACCCACAATGCTTGGGAAGTGGGAAGCTGGTGGTCCTGTAGCTTTGTTAGGTAGCCTGCACACTGCCTGCCTGCGTGGCGTATCAGTTAGGTGTCAGGTGACCGGGATTTGAACCAACAACCTTCTTGCACGTGTTGAAATATTGGCGTCAGTCCTGTTTCTAGCATGCACGCGTTTTCGGCGTGCGGGTCAGGCAGCGTGCAGGACGCCTAAGTCATCCCGGAGGGGTCTGCTGTGTCCCAGCCGAGGACCCTTCCTCCCACAGGCAGTAACACTCTTTAACTCGTCATCTCTGGAGCTAGACACCACACCACTGCACTACTGCAACCTGCACAATTGGTTTATTTACATTTTGCATACAATTTAGCATCTCATTATTTAAGCATTTGCACATTTTGGTTTTCCCATCCTGTGTATATATATTTAAATATTTGCTCTTTTAATTGATTCCTAGTATTTCATTTATATTTATAGCCTGTGCTGTGTGACTGATTTTGATTTTGATCAATAAATGTCTATCTATCTATCTATCTATCTATCTATCTATCTATCTATCTATCTATCTATCTATCTATCTATCTATCTATCTATCTATCTATCTATCTATCTATCTATCTGTCCATTTATCCATCTTTATATCTGTCTGTCTATCTATCTATCTATCTATCTATCTGTCCATTTATCCATCTTTATATCAGTCTGTCTATCTATATATCTCTCTATCTATCTATCTATCTCTCTGTCTATCTATCTATCTATCTATCTATCTATCTATCTATCTATCTATCTGTCCATTTATCCATCTTTATATAAGTCTGTCTATCTATCTATCTCTCTATCTATCTATCTATCTATCTATCCATCATCCATCCATCTATCCATCGATCACCTCCTATCGTTTCCTTTGTCCTCTTTTTCTTTGATTATGTCTTTTTTTCCTCTTTTTTTCTTTTCTATTTCCTAATTTTCTCTCTTTTCTTTTCATCTCTCTGCCGCTCTAGATTATCCTCATACTTCTTTTTCTTATTTTTTGCCTCTGGATTTAAGAACTTTTCAGGAATTTAAATGAACTGGCAGCTCTTTAAAACTCCTCTAAAAGAGATAAAAATAAAACGGTTACACTGAGTTTAATTATATAATCAACGAGCATCTCTGCTCCTCCTTTCCAGCCTTTGAGAGACCGAAGTTGGTCAGTTAAATAATTTGGTTTGTGTGCATATTGTCACTAATACACCTTTTATTCTGAAGGATAATCCATTCTTAGATAATTCAGCGAGTAAGATCCCGTTCATGTCTCTGTTTCCTGAGACGATCGCTTTCTCTCTTTCAGCCCAGAAGAAGAAGGAGCGGCCAGAGATTTCTCTGCCGTCGGATTTTGAACACACCATCCATGTCGGCTTTGATGCCGTCACCGGGGAGTTCACTGTAAGTGTGTGTGTGTGTGTGTGTGTGTGTGTGTGTGTGTGTGTGTGTGTGTGTGTGTGTGAGAG
>NC_048409.1:28383330-28385125 GCF_013103735.1 Etheostoma cragini
GTGTGTGTGTGTGTGTGTGTGTGTGTGTGTGTGTGTGTGTGTGTGTGTGTGTGTGTGTGTTTGTGTGTTTGTGTGTGTTTGTATGTGAGTGTGTGAGAAGGTTAATATAGTTTTGCATTTTTCATTAGTTTTTGTTTTTAGTCTTGTAGTATTGTGTTATAATAACTCAAGAAAAACTTCATACAATTTTAGAAATATGTGTTTGTGTGTGTGTGTGTGTGTGTGTGTTTGTGTGTGTGTAATATGTATTCACAATGTATTCAACAATAACACCAGTACATAAGATGAGCACAAACATGTAAACCGGCTACACAAGACTCCACAAGTGATGTTTTCCAGGTAAAAAACCTAAATAGACACACACAGTTGTGTAGACATCACAGTACAAATACACACATTAACCCACGCTTCCTCACACTTTTGGGCTTCCTGTGTATTTACTAACCAGCAACCGCCGGGTCCAGACACCCAGGACCTGTACCAGGGGTGTAGTCTGATGTATACTGTTCTACATACATATATGGACCAGAACGGACATATCAAAGTGGGGCGTCTGGCTCTGCTCCCCTTGGGAGATTTTGAGCATCAAAGACTTAATTTTCTGCATTTTGATACACTTTAATGCACCAATTTACAGTGGAAATACCTTCTATGATTTACCTATGTGAAGGAAAACACAGATAATTCAAATTGTATCGAAAAATATAATTGAAACTATATCTTTATCTGCCTTTCTATTACACCACCTTTATACTTGTTCCTTTTCCTCAACAAAATTCATCATAAGAAATCAAACGTTAAAGAAATGAACATCATCATTTAAAGAAAGGCAACATCAAAAAGAAAGGTTGTCAGCCTTGATTTTAAAGAAGTGAGAGTAGCAGCGGACCTGCAGGTTTCTGGGAGTTTATTCCAGATATGAGGAGCATAGAAACTGAACACTGCCCCCCACCCCCCCCTGTTGGGTTCTGGATCTGGGGACAGGAAGCAGACCTGAGCTAGGTTAGCCTCCTTGTGCACACTCAAATGTGCTTTCAAATTTGTGGGATTTTTCCCTTTTATACATTTTCCAAATATTGTTTCACCTTCTACTGCAGGGTGCTACGTTGTGTTCAATTTGACATGGAATGTGGGAATTTCTGGCTTCACAGTCAGAAACTATACATCTCTATGGCATAGATTGTATAAAGCTCCCTTAAATACGTTGACAGAGACGAAAACTAAGGACATTTACTCGATAATTCTTATTTCAGTTAGTTTTGCAAGCAGACATTACAGTTTTAATTTTTTTTTTTTTTTAATACCTCATTTTTATTTTATTTCAGTTAATAACAATGCTTTTTCCCACCTAGTTTTTGTTATTTCGTTTTCATTAACGATGATAATCGGCTTCCTTTTCTTTAATGTGGGACGTTCTTCTCACTCATAAAAAATCTTCGTCACGCACAAAAATATGTCATTTTTACTCAAATCAACACACACTAAATATAATTAGGAGGTAAATAAACAATAGAGCCGTGTGCAGCAACATGGAGATGGATGGATGAAACGATGGTGTACATTAAGGAAAGATGAGAGCTGAATAGAGTGAATGGATGGAGTGATGGAGCAGGAAGTGGAGTGTGAAAGAGAGAGAGAGAGAGAGAGAGAGAATGACCCAGTTATGTGACTAAAGTACAAATATGACAAGACTGCCTTGTTAAAACTCTATAGAAGCTTGTTTGTGTGTGTGTGTGTGTGTGTGTGTGTGTATGTGTGTTTGTGTTTGTGTGTGTGTGTGTGTGTGTGTGTGTGT
>NC_048409.1:28385225-28387347 GCF_013103735.1 Etheostoma cragini
TGTGTGTGTGTGTGTGTGTGTGTGTGTGTGTGTGTGTGTGTGTGCATATGTGCGTGTGCATTAAGCCTATTAACATCATTAGAGGATGGACTTGCTACTTAAAGCTCTGCAATGCACTCTGGGATTGCAATGACCGGAGGGTGTTCATCTTGTTCTACAGTTTCAGCCCTATACATCTTACCTTTCACTAGATCTGGTCTCAGATCCAGAACCTTCTCTTAATAACGGGGAGTTTTAGGTATTTAATCGATTACGTGTGTGTGTGTGTGTGTGTGTGTGTGTACATGTGGTCTGCACACATACCTGTACTGTAAGTCATAGTTTTAATTTTAGTCTCATGGTGTTTTATTGCTATTTGTTGACTTTGTTATGTTTTGGGAACTGTTTTTAACTCCTTGTCGCTGCAGCACTTTGAGATTTCATTTGAAATCTAAAGGGCATTATAAATAAAATGTATTATTATTATTATTATTCATATATTGTTTTAACTCCCCACGTCATGCAATACAGACAATAAAAAAACAAAAATAATGGTCAAAGTGTTCATACTGACATTTCACGTGTTGATTGATTTACAACCTCGTTTAATGATTAACATGGCAGAACATATTCCACCTTATAAGGAAATATAGAGAAAATTAAATATTACAATATCTTTCACCAAAAACATCAATGTCAATATTGACAAAATATTGTATGGTTGACGATTTGGTGCTTTGTACAGAGAGAGGTTTTAGATAAATTATTACCAATAATGTGGATATAATGAGTCAGTGGGTAAAGGAAAATATTAAAAGAGAAAATTACATCACTTTACTGTAATGCAGCCTTTAAAACCAGGACATGGTTGCTATGACACTGTTATATCACAATAATATGATATCCAAAATCTAAGACAATATCTAGTCTCATGTATCAATGTTAATATAATACCGATATATAATACCGATACATAATACCGTTATATAATACCGATACATAATACCGATATAAAATACCGATATATTGCCCAATCCTAGTTATAAGTTGCAGGTAACAGTGAACAGGAATGAAATACATTGTTTTTCTCAGTCTAAAACTAGCTATTTGCTAAATATTTAGGCCTACGACAAACTTAGGAAGTGTGTGTGTGTGTGTGTGTGTGTGTGTGTGTGTGTGTGTGTGTGTGTGTGTGTGTGGTAAAGGTCAGTACAGAGCTGAAACATCAGGTCTCTCAGTTGGGGGTCTTAGTCCATGTCGCTATCGATTACATAGAAGTGTGTGTGTTTGTGTTTGTGTGTGTGTGCGTGTTTGTGTGTCCGTGTGTGTGTGTGTGTTTGTGTTTCTGTGTGTGTGCGTGTTTGTGTGTCCGTGTGTGTGTCCGTGTGCTAGGTCTTTATTGGATTTTCCTTGGTATGTGTGGTTTTGTGGCTTGTCACACGGGGTAAGACTCTCTAGAGTCCTAGTTTGATGTACACACACACACACACACACACACAGACACACACACACACACACACACACACACACACCTCTTATCTGAACCAGCCTAAACACAGAAAATATCCCACAGCACAATGTGACATCACCCAGTTTCTTGACTATTCTGACCAAAGGTCCAAAGCCCCAAAAATATCCAATTAACTTTCAGTGAATGTTTTATTTTTGCCTGAATATTTACCAAACTTGGTTTATTTTCTCCTGATTAATTAGTTAAAGATCCGGTGTGTTTGGTTGTTCATTATCAAAATCGGTGTTGCTTTAAAGCTCTAATCTTTACCTGTCAGTTTCATATTGATGCTGCTCAACGAGCCCCAAAACACACAAACACACATTTATATACAAGTTACATTTTTATCTTTTTATAAATTTCTCCAATCACCATGCTACCTCTATTGGATGCAAATCTTACTTATACTTTAAATTGACTTCTAGCGCTTTGAGTAGTCCTTAAGACTAGAAAAGAGATATATGAAATACAGCACATTTACATTTTTATTTACATTACCGGTCAAAAGTTTGGGGTCAATTAGAAATCTCCATAACAGTTCATTATAGACAGAATACCAGCTGATCTGGGTGTGTGTGTGTGTGTGTGTGTGTGTGTGTGTGTGTGTGTGTGTGTGTGTGTGTGTGTGTGTGT
>NC_048409.1:28387360-28390591 GCF_013103735.1 Etheostoma cragini
GGGGGGGGGGGGGGCTGATCTTTAATGCAATATCTACATTGTCTATTATCAGCAATCGTTCCTCCAATGTCCCAAAGGCTCATTTTGTTCACTAATTAGATATTATTTTTTAAAAAGTAACTAGAAAAACCTTGAAGAAGATCACATGATGTAATTTATGTAAATGTAATGTAATTTGAACATTTCTCTGGTTAAAAACACAAAGCAGCAGATCTTAGCTGGTATTCTGTCTATAATGGAGGGCAATGGACATTTCTAAGTGACCCCAAATGTTTGACCAGTTGTGTATTTCTATTTTATTTTACCATGGAGTAGAACATGGAGGTTTTTCTGGAGCGTTAGGCTGTTTTCTGTATTTAACCCTTTGTGTTGTCCTCCCGTTGACCTTCAACTTTCTGTTTTTCTGGGTTGAAATTTCAACAATTTGTTCTTCTTTTTCTCCACTTGTCTCATCATTTTTGTCCATTTTATTCCAATTTTGTGTCAATTTTTTTTTTTTTACATGTTTTTAATGACGTTTTAGTAAATACTTTTAACCATTTCTTTGTCACTTTTTTTCAATGATTTTTGGTGGGTTTTTTTGTCACTTTTTCAGTTTTTTGGTCACTTTTCAGCGTTTAAAAAAAAAAGTTTTTGTTGATTTTTATTTATTTTTTTTTGCTTCTTTTTTGTAGTTTTTTTCAACGAGCTTTTCTGATAGAGAATGTTTTTGTAAACCGGTCAAATTTGACCCGAGGACAACACGAGGGTTAATCAGCTCAGTTTGGGCTTTATAATGAAACTTTGCCCATGAGCAAGGGAAATATAAAGCCTCATATCCACGATGTTAGGATGTCTGAACACAAGGGTTAATCAGCTCAGTTTGGGCTTCATTATTAAACTTTAAGCCCATTAAGAAAGGGAAACATAGCCTCATATCCACGATGTTAGGATGTCTGAACACAAAGGGTTAATCAGCTCAGTTTGGGCTTTATTATTAAACTTTAAGCCCATTAAGAAAGGGAAACATAGCCTCATATCCACGATGTTAGGATGTCTGAACACGAAGGGGTTCATAGCCCGGGACGGTCTGTCAGGTTAGATGTCGTCTGGTTGAGCAGACCGAGAGGAAGAGGGAGAGGAAACGAGTGAGTTATGATGGATTGAATAAGACAAGCTGGGTGGAGAGGGCAGCCTACGATTACAATATCCCAAATGTAACATTATGTTATTGTCAATAATATAATTCAGCATGTTGATGTCTCATGGTTTGTCTCTGAATCTTACAAAAATCAACAGCTTCTAGACCTTTTTACGAGTGTGTTTCTCTGTGTTCATGCTCTCATAAATGTCAGTGTATTCTCAAAATATTTCTCTCTATTTCTCTCTCTAATTTATTACATATAATACATCTATCTGTAAAAATTCAGTTTATAGTAACAGCCTTCTGTATTCATAGTACATATTCACCTGTAAACTCTGTAAACCATTCGTATATTATATCATTGTACATGTCTGTAAAATTTCTATTTATAGTAATATCCACCGGTATATTATATTCAGTACATGTCCAGCTGTAAATCTTGCTCACAATACTAGTTATCTACATATTATATTCATAGGACAAATCTACCTGTAAAATTCTGTTTATAATAGTATTAATTTCTATATTTATCCAGTACTTATCCATGTCCTGCACTTATGAACCAGTGTATATCCTGCACCTGCTGCTGTTGCACTTCTGGTTAGACCCAAACTGCATTACGTTGCCTTGTACCTGTGTAATGACAATAAAGTGGAATCTAATCATCTAAAATGGACAAAAAGTGGCCGAGGCGGTGACGCTGGGTCGGTTTGACAGCGAGGGCGTTGGGGTCACAGTCAGCTCCCCGTTAGTCCAGTGGAACCAGTGGAACCAGTGGAACCAGTGGAACCAGTGAAGCCTGCGCTCATCCCATCACGCATCAGATCTGCAGTAGGTCACTAGTGGCTGCTCAGTTTATTTCCTTTCCAGACGATGTTTCATCGTCTCTGACCTCCGTCTTTTCCTCGCCTCAGAGTTTTGATTTCTTCTCTAGTTTTACTTCTTCTTCTTCTTCACAGCCTACTACCCCTCCTGGGGCATAGGCCGCCGACAAGGGTTCTCCAGGCACTCCGGTCCTGTGCAATTTTCTCTAGTTGGCCCCAAGAGTGGCCTGTTCTCTTGACGTCCGCGTCGAGGTCTCGACGCCAGCTGTTTTGGGGTTGACCCCTTTTTCTCTTCCCCTGAGGGTTCCAGGAAAGAGATTGCCGGGTGATGTTTGAAGCCGGCTTGCGGAGAATATGCCCTAGCCATCCCCAGCGCCTTTGGATGATCTCTTCATCTGTCAGTTGTTGATTTGTTCGTTGCCACAGTTCTTGGTTGCTGATGGTATCGGACCAGCGGATCTGTAAAATGCGCCGCAGACATGTGTTGATAAATGTCTGGATCTTCTTGGTGTTGGTAATGGTGGTCCTCCATGTTTCGGCGCCATACAACAGCACTGACTTAACATTGGTATTGAAGACCCTGATCTTTGTTTTGATGGAGAAGTCTCTTGAACTCCAAAAGTTCTTAAGTTGGAGAAAGACTGCCCTGGCCTTACTAGTTTTACTAAATCACACTAAATCGTTCCCACCACACTCTGTAGACGTTTAAACAATTGAGATGTAACGATGCGATTCACAATTAAGTTCACAATCCGATTTACTCACAATCCTCCACTGTTGCTGTGGTTGGCTGTAGTGCTGTCCTATCGCGTGCAGAGGGAAGATGTCCCGCCCCTCGGATTGAGCCCTGCCATTGGTGCGTTCCCAGACCCAACATCTGGATGATGCGTCTGGCTCGTCAGGCTACTATTCGGCCCTTTGGTGCTCCGAAAACAGATGTAAAAGGCAACAGAAACATCAGTGCGCGTGGCGGTAGTTAACTCTACACTTTGCAGCCGGTAAAGTTAGCCTAGCGTTAGCTAGTTGGCTCAAACGTGGTTAAAATGCCGAGAGCTTAACGTGTAACGTGTGGTTACGTTTCACTGGAAGACTTCCAACATGGCGGCGTTCTGCTAAATAATATAAATAATTGAGAAGGAAATGATCGCCCAAATTATCTCAGTGAGTAGTGTACCAAATTATGTACATTATTTTAACCAGCACACACCCCCTGAAACACACACACAAACACACACACACACACACACACACACAAACACACACACACACACACACACACACACA
>NC_048409.1:28390691-28396262 GCF_013103735.1 Etheostoma cragini
ACAGCCCTGCTGTGTGAACCGCGTATCGCCTTGCGATTACTGCGGTGCACGCATCCTCGGGCTTGGACCCCTAATAACAAGTATTGTGAGCGAGATTTACAGCTGGATATGTACTAAATATAATATACAGGTGGATATTACTATAAGTAGAAATTTTACAGATTTGTACAATGAACATAATATACTGATGGTTTACAGAGTTTACAGGTGAATATGTGCTATTAATACATATATACAGACAGCTATTATTATGGACAGAATTTTTACAGATAGTTATATATAATACGTTAGGCTAAAATGAGCGGTATAACAAGGATTTAAGGTAGTTCAAACAAAGTTTTGGCAGAAGTTATCCCAAGCTAATAAATCCCTGGTCTTACTTTCCACCATGGTTGTTCTTTCTTCTAAGTATTTTCTGTATTTTAAAGTTACACATTCATGATTTTCAACCGTAGAGTATCAGGCAATCTACTTCCTGTTTACACCAGCTCGCACATGCCCAGTTTACGAGAATGGTCTACACGTTGTCGGACGTGTTAATATGAACGGGGATTAGTTCTGCTACGGAGCTAAGACTGTGGCTGTGGAAGGAGATAGTTCTGCGTGCGAAACAAGCAACACTCACACCTAAAGCTGCACACAGCTGGCGAAATTAGCAACACCTTAATGAGCCATGATCTAGAGGTGTGTGTGTGTGTGTGTGTGTGTGTGTGTGTGTGTGTTTACAGTCAGGGGTGAATGTGTGGACAGCTGCAGGGCTGTTACTCGCCTCCTGCCCTCCTGTTTGTCCCCCCTGTCTCTCTCTCATGTGTTCAGCCTCGTCTGACACCGACACGCTGTGGACACACAGCTTCTTCCTCCATTAGGACGCGGCAGGCTGTTTGTTTGTCTGACGGCATGCGGACCCCATCTGCTAAGAAAGGCAGAGAGACGGAGACCGAGCCTTTTCCACACCAATGTGCCATTTCCAGGTCATCCCATTGATCCCATCCAGTTCAGGCCCATGGGTGGGGTTGAGGTCAGGGGGTCACGTTCTGAGTATTACTCTGAGAAAACCCCATGGGGGGGTTCTAAGAACCGGGTACAGCGTTCAAGGTGGAGACCCGCTCCTTCCTGGAGAGTTACCCAGTGGCGCGTGATGCCTTCATGGAGCCAAAAATTAATGATGATGGGCGCTGCTTCCAAACTGTGCTAACCATTTAGCGCTCGGCTAACGTGAAATGGATTCAATTATTTAATCATGTGACTCTTTCCAAAGGTTAGTGGACCAAATGGATTAATTTCTAATAATGAAACAAGTCACTTGCAGCTCAAAAGAAATTAAAAAAATAAAATTATTATTATTAAACTGAGATGAACAAACAGAGAAATTTATCTTTTTAGATGAACTAGATGTTTTGAAAGTTTCCTTTTGGGGACGTCATTTGAAATTGGGAATAAATAAAAAAATAATAACATTGCAATATATCGCAGAACATTGCAATAGATGGATATAGTAATATACCACCTGTATTTTATAGTCAGTACATATCCAGCTGCAAATCTTGCTCACAATACTTGTTATCTATATATTATATTCATAAGACAAATCTACCTGTAAAATTCTGTTTATAATAGTATTCATTTCTATATTTATTCAGTACATATCCATGTCCTGCACTTATGGAACCAGTGTATATCCTGCACCTGCCCCCATTGCACTTCTGGTTAGACCCAAACTGCATTTCGTTGCCTTGTACCTGTGTAATGACAATAAAGTGGAATCTAATCTAATCTAATCTAATCTGTTTAAAATTGCAAGTACATCGTATTGTGACATACGTATTGGGATGACATCGTATCGTGAGGTCTCTGGTGATTCCCGCCCCTAATATACAGTTAATGACTTTCTCCATTTCTACTCCTTTTCCCAAACACGACCATCACGTGTTCTTCTGCTCGTTTGTTGTAGCGTGTCAATCATTCCTCACCGTGTTCGTTATAATCCTCTCAGCCGTGTTTCAGTGTGATGTCTCCATCGCGTCCTTCTCCTTTAACGCTGATGACTGCACGACTATAAAAATGATGTGATTTTTATTAAGGGTCATTAAACTCTAATCACCCAGGAAGTACTGCTGGACTTTGCCGGTCCCCCTAAATGAGAGACCTGTTCAAAGTAACACACCTGTTCTGCTACACTGACACAGAATAAGGGTCAACAATCCAGGTAACATCGAGCTGGACCTGATTTATTTTAAGAAAGTGACCTGGCGATGAAGACATTAGATTAGATTAGACTTTATTTATCATCCCAAAAACAGGCAAACAATAGACAATGATTATAAGGTAGACTGAAAGTAAGCAAAATGGCGTCAAATAAAGGTATTTTAAAGTGCAGTTTGCCATGAAACAAGACACAATTTTGCGGTGTAAGTGACGTTAAAATAAAATTGAATGTGTAATTAGAGTAAATGAAGCAAAAGTCGTTAGCATAATATAAATTATATTAACCTGTGACCATAAATATTGAAAAATAGAGTAGAGTGTGTGCAGTTTGTGTCTGTAAGTGTGCTGGCTACACACAAACACACACACACACACACACACACACACACACACACACACACACACGACAACAACAGGTAAGCTGTTGTGAGTCTGTCAATTGTGTGCATTTGCTTAGTTGCAGCAAAAGACCCATATTATTATTATTATTATTATTATCATTATTATTATTATTATTATTATTATTATTATTATTATTATAGCAGTCAGTTTACTTTCAATACCCCGGTTTCTCAAACTTTTTTTTTTTTTTTTTTTTTAGTAATGGGGGGAATTCATGCATGTATTACACTAGGGCTGCACCATTAATCAAATTTTAATCACGATCACGATTTTGACTTCCCGTGATCAAATTTGCGTGATCGAGCGTTTTGTTGTTGTTGTTGTTTTTTAAAGCGTCATTTCATAGAACGCTCCGTTTTTTTTTTAGCATAGCGCATCCACCCCTCCGTAAACCCCCCTCTGCTCATGAGCCAATCAGAGTAGTTCCCTGCACCCCGTGCAGCTTAGTTTCTAGATGGAGACAGTCCCGGAGGACAGAGGGACGGGAGGAAACTCAACAGATAGCAGTCGGTTATACGTCGGTCTCAAGGTTTACCAGATTACCCGTAAACGCAACATTTTGTCCTGTCTGTGAGCAGCTGCAGTGAGCATTGCTAGTTGGTGCTAGTAGCGTCTGTTAGCTGTTAGCTCCTCTAGGACGCACTAATGTCCTCACATACGCTGCAATGTTATGTGGATATGGTTTAATTTTGCCTATGATATATATTTTATAATATATAAATTTGTCCTATATTACTCCTTAACGCTTGTTGGGCAACAGCTCCAGGCCAGGCTCCCTCTCTGTATTTAATGGTACAATTGTTCCATAAGGTTGTTGTTGTCTATTGTTGTTTAATTTATTTATTAAATCAGTCTCTGACCTGGATATATCTAAAGATGTTTTTTTTTTTTTTAACCCTTGTGTTGTCTTCCCGCCAAAATTGAAAATGTCACTATTGCTGAGGCTTTTTTAGCGATGTTTTTAACCCTTTCTTAAGTTTTTGTCCCATTTATCAACACTTTTGACGCATTTTTCCAATGTTTGTCACTTTTATTGACGTTTTCCACACTACGTAACACTAACTTATCAATTTTTGTTTTATTTATTTTTTGAATTTATGGTCAATAAACCTAATTTTTAGGAAATTCTGCTTAATGTTTGAGTTAGAAAAACAGAAATTAGGAATTATTGAGACTAAAATTAAAGGAATGGATGTTGATGATAATCACAGACTGGAATATGTCAACTTTTACTCAATACTATTTCAAAAACACTTCCATTTGGTTTCTTGACGCCCCAAAATGAATAAAAGTAGAGATGTGTACTTGCCAAAGAGCGTTGGGTGGAATCAATCATGTTATTTTGGGGAATTTTAAAGAACATTGATATAGGAAAACGGGGCAATTAGACCCGAGGACAACACGAGGGTTAAAGCGACAGTACATGTACTCAAAAGGTTTGACAAAAACCTAAAGTGAGCTTTATATTGGTGCATCCCTCCAAACCTTGTTTAAGGAGTTACAGCTACTCAGTCACAGCAAGTAGGCCCTGCAGAGTTTGGTTCCTGGTCCTGGTCTGGGCCTTTTGTGTGATGTTAGCATGGTCTCTCCATGTTCTGCTCGGGTTTCATCCCACCCATGAAGACACTAAAACTGGCAGAAGTGTTGATAAATGTCCATTAGTCCTCATGAGTAAATACTCTCTTTATCTTCAGCAGATCCTTGTATTTCTTCCCAATTAGTTTATTGTTATGTACCTGACATCATGCTATATCTCTATATCTCCATATCTCTATATCTCCATATCTCCATATCTCCATATCTCTATATCTCCATATCTCCATATCTCCGTATCTCTGTATCTCCATATCTCCATATCTCCATATCTCCATATCTCTATATCTCTATATCTCTATATCTCTATATCTCTATATCTCCATATCTCCATATCTCTATATCTCTATATCTCCATATCTCTATATCTCTATATCTCCATATCTCCATATCTCCATATCTCTATATCTCTATATCTCTATATCTATATCTCCATAATTCCATATCTCTATATCTCCATATCTCTATATCTCTATATCTTTATATCTCTATATCTCCATATGTCCATATCTCTATATCTCTACTTCTCTATATCTCTATATCTCCATAATTCCATATCTCCATATCTCCATATCTCTACTTCTCTATATCTCCATAATTCCATATCTCCATATCTCCATATCTCCATATCTCTATATCTCCATATCTCCATATCTCCGTATCTCCGTATCTCCGTATCTCCGTATCTCCGTATCTCTATATCTCTATATCTCTATATCTCTATATCTCTATATCTCTATATCTCTATATCTCTATATCTCTATATCTCTATATCTCCATATCTCCATATCTCCATATCTCCATATCTCTATATCTCTATATCTCCATATCTCTATATCTCTATATCTCTGAAGAGCCAGTTCATCACTGACCGCCCAATTAATTACTTCAGCCAAGATACCGAGAGTTTATTGAACATGAGCCTTTTCTTGCGGCCATGATTTTCGGGGTTTATTGTCGTTACCCTGCAGGCACGCTGCTCTTTTTTAATATATATATATATTGTTTTAAATGAACCGGATTTCAGAGTGTTTTACATGACGTAAATCAGCTGTAATGGGAGTCTGGCCTGATGGCTTCCAGCATGCACTGCAGCCTCCATTATTTATGGTGTTGCCATAGAGATCGGGCCTGGGGAGGGGCGGAGTCTGACAGCTGGTAGATCAGCGATGGAGACTGCCCCCCCCCCTCCTCCCCCCCTCCTCCCCCAAGCACACCTGGGTGTTTGTGTGATCGTGACGGTGGGTGGGGGGGTCGCTGGGATCATGAGAAAGGGGGCTCTAGGGTTTGCCATGCATTTTTTATTTTGTGTATGTGTGTGTGTGTGTGTGTGTGCTGTCTGTGTGTGTGTGTGTGTGTGTGTGTGTGTGT
>NC_048409.1:28396362-28398047 GCF_013103735.1 Etheostoma cragini
CCCCTAACCTAACCCCCCTAACCCTTACCCCCTAACCCCCTAACCCTAACCCACTTGAGACTACCTTCACACTAACTAGTCCATGATAGTGCTGCCTTTCGTGATCACCCTCAGTGTCTCTACCCTTCACAACTCTTTTTTTAGAGACGTTACCTTTCGTCTCCTCGGACTCTTCTTCACACTAATTAAGCCGATCTGGTGCTGCCTTTGTGTGATTGTGTATATTGTGTATATGTTATGATGGTTGTTAGGTTTTCATCTGTCAGTTCCCCTGACCAAGAGGACAAGTTCTGTTACAGTGTGCTATGTGAGTGCTGAGAAACAAACCATAAAGGAATTTTATCTTGTGTGTTTGTGTGTGTGTGTGTGTGTGTGTGTGTAGTGGATTGTGTGTGTGTGTGTGTGTGTGTGTGTGCGTCAGCTGCTTGTTAGCATTCATCAGATATGGGAATGCCGAGCCGCGCTGATTAGGCTCGCAGCCATGAAACACAATTACTCTTACATCTGTCTGCCAATTACATTACACGCACAAGTAGTGTGACTTGTTGTATGTGTGTGTGTATCACCTCGCAGATAAAGACACACACAACCGGTCGGGGGGGAAACAAAGCTGGTTTAAAGAGCAACACTTTGCCTTTTCAGGCATGCCGTTGTGGTTGCTTTAGCCACAAAGCTAATTTGAAGCTAAACGTTTAAAGCATTTCCTTGCCAATACCGTTACAACTATTTAATAATATATTCTGATATATCGGCCGAAATATACAGTATTTAAAAAATCTAATCCAGAAACGCGTAGCAAAACAGATTTCCCCAACATTAACGTTATTTGTAGTTCTTATTGAGTTCTCACTAAAATAATATGCTAATTTATTTTATTGTCACAACAGAACATCAAAATATATAAAAGTCCTGATAAATAAAATGTATAAAAATACAAACTTAAGATGTGAAGCTTAAATTCCTTTTGAACAAAAACACAATAAACAACAGGGACATTGTAGAGCGCCCTCTGGTGGACAAACTATGCAACTACAACGCTCATAGCATAGCACTTCTGGTGGTAGGCCTAACATTGGCCGATAATATCGTCCCGCCAATATATCGGTCGGGCTCTAACTTTAGACTGCTACGTTTCGGTGTAAATTGAATGCACACACGTTGCCGCCTATCGACCACACTACTCCAGCGTTTACTAGCCCCTAAGACGAGACATTTGGAAACACTTCTTTGTAGTCTGGACGGAGGCAGACGGAGACCTTTGGACGGAGGACGTCAGTCAGTCTTATCAGTCAGGTAGCTTATTAGATTAGATTAGAGTCAACTTTATTATCATTACACAGGTACAATGCAACGAAATGCAGTCTGGGTCTAACCAGAAGTGCATTAGCAGCAGGTGCAGGATATACACTGGTTCCATAAGTGTAGGACATGGATATGTACTGAATAAATATAGAGATGAATACTATTATAAACAGAATTTTACAGGTAGATTTGTCCTATGAATATAATATATAGACTAGAACTGCACGCAGTTTCAACGGGGCCCAAGCCTCCCCTCGCCAGTCGTCCCCGGCAACACGGGGAGCGCGTGAAAGCGGATCCCGAATCGAACTACGGAAGCTTCGCTCGGTCATGAAATGCGCACACAATTGCGTAGCAAAATTCTTCATACAACATGTTGTCGT
>NC_048409.1:28398147-28399428 GCF_013103735.1 Etheostoma cragini
TAGGGGGTTAAGGGGTAAGGGTTAGGGGGTTAGGTTAGGGGGTTAAGGAGTAAGGGTTAGGTTAGGGGGTTAGGGTAGAACGCAGTGCCCTGGATGGGCGCTGCGAGGGGCACGGGCACAAGGGGACCCCCGATGTGATTAAAACACTTAAAATCTCCTTAAAAGACCTGGTTCGGTTCTACAAGACTGTTTAAAAGAAGGCCAAAGGACCACAGGACAGGACGGACAGCGGGGACATAAAACTTTAAATAAAAGGTCTCCTCCACTCCTGCTCCGCTCCTCTCCCCTCTATAATAAATAAAATATATAGCACTACACTATAAAAGAAATATGCCCACTTTATTTAGGTTTCCTCTGGTTTAACTCGCACAGAGAAGAAAATATAACTAGTTGATAGAAGGAAGTGGAGGAGAGGAAAAGAGAGGCTTCCTCTGTTTGACAGTGAGAGAAATGAAGAGGTATTTATGTTATAGTCGCTTCACTGGTTACGTCAGATAGACCGGAGGAGAGGAGGGAACAGGGGATGAAGGAGGGGATGAAAAGAGGCCATCGGACATGTGGGTCATAGAGGAAGGATTGGAGAAGATGAAGAAGAGGGGTGGGGACGAAAAGGAGGAGGAAGAGACGGAGCGAAGGGGAGGACAAAGCAAGAAGGGAAGAGAGCAGGATGAAGAGTAGAAATAGGAATGGGTAAAGAAGCAAAAGAGATGAAGAGGAAGAAGGAAAGGAGAGACGGGTGAGGAGGAGGGCAGGAGGGAAGGACACATGTGGAGAAGAAGAAGAGGAAGAAAAGGAGACAGATGAGAAGGAGGAGAGTCAGGAACAGAGGAGAGGAAGGAAAGAGAAGAGGACGCGAGGAGGATGGCAAAGAGAAAAAGAGAGGGATGAAGAGGAGGAAGGAAAGGAGAGACGGGTGAGGAGGAGAAATAGTCGCCGATAAATGTAAAGTTGACACAACTAAGCCATTAATGCAGCTCTGTTTGTAAGTGTGAGAGAGTCGTTCCCTTTTGTTGTGCAGGCCTCTGATTGGCCAGCTGTACATACAGAGTATTTTCGGCAACACGGGCTATATCTACACTACTACGTTTTGGTTTACACACACACACACACACACACACACACACACACACACACACACACCTTGTCCATGTGTTGATCAAACACTGTTACAGGGTCAATGCAGTCATGTAGAGAAAACATACTCATGTTCATCTCCCAATGGACACACACTGTCCAACAAAAACAGTATGTAATGATGTAATGACACACACACACACACAC
>NC_048409.1:28399528-28400891 GCF_013103735.1 Etheostoma cragini
CCAGGTAAATACAGAGACACAGAGACACTTCCAGGTAAATACAGAGACACAGAGACACTTCCAGGTAAATACAGAGACTCAGAGACACTTCCAGGTAAAGACAGGGACACACTTTCACTCATAGTAAAACAACAATGTCATCATAAAAAATCTGGGTCCTAAACCAGTTTAAAACCAGAGACATCCAGACTGCCAGGTCCCTTTAAAAAGCCTTTAAAAGAATCAAATGAGCAGAGCACCATCTCTGAGGATGGTGCTGCAAAATTAAAAGCCTTTTTGCCAAAATCAGTGTGAATTACTTGTTAAGATGGATATTTTCATTGCAGTGCAGACAGACACTCACTCACTCATTCACCCACTCACCCACCCACTCACCCACTCACCCACCCACTCACTCACCCACTCACCCACTCACTCATTCACCCACTCACTAAATCACTCACTCACCCACTCACTCACCCACCCACTCACCCACCCACTCACTCACCCACCCACTCACTCACCCACTCACTCACTCACTCACTCACCCACTCACTCACCCACTCACTCACTCACCCACTCACTAAATCACTCACTCACCCACTCACTCACCCACCCACCCACCCACCCACTCACTCACCCACTCACTCACTCACCCACTCACTCACTCACCCACTCACTCACTCACTCACTCACCCACCCACTCACTCACTCACTCACCCACTCACTCACTCACTCCCAATACCAACGTAAATAGAGATATTTGCGGAGCGGCCAGAAGCTGAATAATGGATACTCTGTCTGCCTGGAAGGCTGCACGAGCTGCTGAGCACGCCGTCTAGACGAACCCCAAAAGCACCAACCGACCTGCCCCCCCCCCCCCCCCCCCCCCCCCCCCCCCCCCCCCCCCCCCCCCCCCCCCCCCCCCCCCCCCCCTCCGTGAAAAACATCTCTATCCAGATGAAAGCTGTGAACCTGGATTGGTTTCTTTAGCCTCTTCATTGATGTGGGGCAGATGAAAGGAGCAGCGATGGCGCATCTCTAATCTGCTAATATTAAGGTTTAGAATTACATCCGATAGTCCTAATGCTGTTTAATTATGATGATCAGGCCTGGAGAGAGGATGTATGGTGGTGGAGAACCATCCACTTGTTGGGATCAACCCCCCCTACCGATATCACACCAGGGGGTAATGCATGCTGGCTGCAGTATAGCTCACAAGCCCCGCCCCCTTCATGTTAGCAGATGGGACAAACAATGAGTTCTGATCTCGCTGTTTGTTCAGTTTTCTGACACGTTTGGTCAGATTTTTATTAGTTGTATGATGCTATGAAAACACAATTGACAGCTGTGATTGGGCGGGTTTATGGGCGGATGTATGGGG
>NC_048409.1:28400991-28406988 GCF_013103735.1 Etheostoma cragini
CTGTATTTACCTGGAAGTGTCTCTGTGTCTCTGTATTTACCTGGAAGTGTCTCTGTATTTACCTGGAAGTGTCTCTGTATAATTTGGGTAAATAAGAGCACAGCTACAACAGTGTGGTGTGTTCAGGGCCCCCCCCCCCACTGCTGTAACGCAGCCTTTAAAACCAGGAAAACACAACACTAGTGTCACTGTGCTACGACAACTGCTCTCTACGATACCTTTATGGGACGCCACTTTGATTTCAGTCCACCTTCTGCTTGCTGTCTGTTGTCTGCCTGTTTTTCTTGTGTGTGTTTACTTGTTTACTTGTTTGTTTGTTTGTTTGTTTGTTTTGCCGCTCTAACGAGGACATTTCCCCACTGTGGGATGAGTAGAGTCTAATCTAATCTAATCTAATCTAATCTAATCTAATCTAATCTAATCTAATCTAAACTAGTATCCCGGTACTAACACATCCAAAATCTAAGACGATATCTAGCCTCATATCGATATAATATTGATATATTACCAAGACCTACAAAACACACATGTTCACAGACACACACACACACATATGCACGAACACACAGACACACACACACATGCACACGTACACACAGACACACACACACACACACGCACACACACACACACACACACACAGGAGCCAAATGGGTCATTAACCCCCCCCCCCTCCTGCTCTCTGTCCTTCGTGCTCTCGAGGTGTCAAAAAGACGACTGGTTGGCCTCATGCTTCACGTGGGGGCCACGTAAAGCTGCTTTAGCCACGCCCAGGTCTCCATGGCAACTGCCGTAGCCTTATTTTGGGTAATTATGGCATTTATAAATGTATTATATTGTCCGATTTAGACGGACGGAACACTGCCTATCCATTAAGGGAGTTCGGTATATGATGTAATAATAAATAATATGTATATGTATAAATGTATAATAAACTGTAGTTAAAGAAGTACTTAAAGAAGTAAAAGTTCAAAAGTGTTAACAGCTGAAAAATACTTATTAAAAAGTCTTATTTCATATAGTTTAAGTAATCCGTTTATTTGTAAAGCACTGTTTGATGCATTCATGTGTTCATCACCGCAGCTGGTACAGGTGGAGATAATTAATACATGATAATATAATATATAATAATATAATAATCATAAAGATGCACTGCTGGGTTGCTCGTAATACATATAATAATAAATCGATATAAAATCGATTCACTCCTGTTTGCATATTCATTTTAAATAACTTTGCCTCTTTTTAAGAAAGAATTTAGGACTTTGATTCTCATTTAATTTCACGAGCCGACTGCATCACAACGTTACTACTTTCTTCCGTGAGTTTAACACATGTATAAGCTATTTATATAATATATATCGACACAATTAAAAACATATGAAGCAAGAAAAAAGACATAAAGTTATATGATAATAATTAAATAAAGTGACAATGGGAAGGCTGCAGTGAGAGTCTCTAGTCTCTAATTACAGCACAGAGACATGGACTTTCTCATGAATAATGTCCTTTCAGGTACATTACACAGATGGAAAAGTAGCTTTGTTTTCATCCATTCATGTGTTCACTCAGTCACCCATTCATTCATTCATTCATTAATTCATCCTGTCATCCGTCTGATCCTCGCCCTGCAGTGGTGTCAGCTGGCAGGCAGAACCTCCCATGTTATCTCAGCCTGCTGGTAAACTGGGAGGAAACTGGTTTAATGTAAATATAAATATAAATTTAAATATAAATATAAACCATCATCCCAGCGTCCCCGTCCCACTGGAACCACCTCGACGTGGCCGGCTGGGAGCGCGCGCTGTGCGGGGTGAGGGGCGGTGATAGATGCAGTGTGGTCCCGGTCTACAGGAACCATTAACCCTTTAC
This sequence comes from Etheostoma cragini, assembly GCF_013103735.1. Classification (NCBI taxonomy): domain Eukaryota; kingdom Metazoa; phylum Chordata; class Actinopteri; order Perciformes; family Percidae; genus Etheostoma; species Etheostoma cragini. The sequence continues at coordinate 28,402,864 of NC_048409.1, forward strand.
CTATTCACAGGCAAATGAGCCCCCCCCCCCACCCCCAAATCCACACCCGCACCATGCCGGGCTGAGAATGGAGATGGTCGGCTGGGTCTGGGCTTTAGGAATAAAGTCGAAATGCTCACTCACCCCTTGTCTGGTTGCAAATGTAGATCCCAGAATGCGGCGTGAGATTATCCGACACCGGGACACACCGTGTCATGTATTCGGTAAACTCTGCTCTCCTCCGGGATCAGGTCTGGTCCGCTCCGTCGCCCTCCTGGCTGCTGTTTTAACAGTAAACTTGCCGATCCCAGGCTATTGTTAGCAGGGTTACAGAGCAGCCTGCTGCACCGAAGCACCCGCCCCCTTTCACGCCATTGGTCAATGCTAGAAACACCCGCCGCTGATTGGCTGGTGCGCTCAAAGTTCGGGGCGGGGCGCAAGCTAGTCAGAAAGAGAGCAAGCTGTGGTGCGTCCAAATACACTGGGGAAAAGACGGCCATTCTAGTATCCTCCATAACTTGGTTAAAGGGGTTGCATTCAGGTGTAACACTGCCTATGGACCAAAAACTAGAAAAATGTAGGAATTTACAAAGAGTATATTTCATCGAGAGCAAATAAATGATACATTTTAACCCTTTATGTGTTGTCCTCGGGTCAAATTGGCCCGTTTCAAAGTTTTTTATATTAGAAATTTGGATTTCTTTCAACCAAATTGCCCAAAAATAACATGGATAATTCCATACAACGTTCTTCAGGTAAAATTAATTACTTTCATTGAATTTTGTGGGTGTTTTCTTTAATCTTAGAGCATTTGAATTCTTTTTTTATAAGGGTTTCAAACCAGTATCCGGACAAAACTTTGATATCTACCCATCTGAGATCCACTCGACATCCTCTGATCTTAACTATTAGTCAAAATAATTCATAATTTCTTACTTTTTAACTAAAAACTTGTGTATAATTTGATATAAATGAGGTTTGTTGACTATGAATTCCAAGAATAAGTGTAAAACCTGTTATTAAACCAGCTCAGGTTGTTTTTTAATGCGCCAGAAGCTGGAAAAAGTGACAAAAACATAAGAAAAGCACTAAAAATGTTCATTTTAAATTTTTACCTGAAGGGACAAGTTCATGGTTAACGGGAAGACAACACGAGGGTTAAGACACGCGTAAAGGTAAGGTAGGCTACTAAAACACAACCTGTTGAGGTGTAAACACCATTAATACCACATCTAATACACAAATACTTCTAATAACAATGGCCGACATCTAATATGGAACATTAAGCAGCTTTGTCTCGCTGCAGAGAACTAAAAACTAAAAACACGTCTCTGGCTGAGAAAAGTCAAAACACACATATATGCTCAATGTAACTATCTGCAAACACGGCTCGTGTTCAGGATTTGTGTGTATAGCAAGTCTGAGTCAAGTCGATTCCAAGACACCTCCAAGACCAGGACTAGTCGAGTCCAAGACAAGACCGAGTCCAAAAAGGTTCGAGTCCAAGTCAAGTTGAGTCCAAGACAACTCCAAGACCAGGACTAGTCGAGTCCAAGACAAGACCGAGTCCAAAAGGTTCAAGTGTGAGTCAAGTTGAGTCCAAAAAGGTTTGAGTCAGAGTCAAGTTGAGTCCAAGACACCTCCAAGACCAGGACTAGTCGAGTCCAAGACAAGGCCGAGTCCATAAAGGTTCGAGTCCAAGTCAAGTTGAGTCCAAAAAGGTTTGAGTCAGAGTTAAGTTGAGTCCAAGCCAACTCCAAGACCAGGACTAGTCGAGTCCAAGTCAAGACCGAGTCCAAAAAGGTTCGAGTGTGAGTCAAGTCGAGTCCAAAAAGGTTTGAGACCGAGTCCAAAATGGTTTGAGTCCGAGTCAAGACTGAGTCCAAAATGGTTCAAGTCCGGGTCAAGACCGAGTCCAGGACAGAAAAAAAGCTCTTCTGCATGACAGTATCAAGACAATCATTTTGGGTTTCACTTTCCCTCCAATATTATTATCAACATAATAAAGACACCTGGACTCGGTCCAGACCAAAAGCCGTATCTGGCAAGACCAGCGTCCGAGACCGAGACAAGTCAGAGTCCAAACTACTAGCGAGTCCGAGACAAGTCCAAGACCATAGAAAAACAGTCCTGAGTCCAGACTCGAGTCCAAGACCGGACTCGATAACTACAGACCTGGGGGGAGGTGGGGGGGCTTCTGAGTCTCAGGTCCCGAAATGTTTTCTCAAAAGCCCAAAATCTTTAAGGGTTTTATAATAACTTCAACTTTTTGTAATTTTTCCATCAGAGACATTCAGGGTTCAGAGTCTTGCCCAAGGACACTTCGGCATGGGACCGCAGGGCCAGGGGTGGACCCCCAGACCGCCTTAGCCGACCACCTGAGCCACAGCTGCAGCCAGTCCACCATATGTTACTCAAAAATAACAACATTGGGACCTGGATTGAAGACTGACTTATTTTTAGCTTTTGGTTCCCGCTGCAGCCCCTTTAACTTAAAAAAGTCAGAAAGAAGAAAGAAAAGAAATAATTAAAACAACTAATGTAGAAACTATAAATCAAACCTGGATTCTAAATCATGCTAAATCATGCATGTGCTTTCCTCATAGCACACGCATGATGTTTCTTCTGAAAGATTAGTCCAGAATGAGGTGAAGAACATGTAGACAGCGCCATCTAGTGTTGAGAGGGAGGAACTCCATGAACTCTTCAGAGAAGGCCTCAGTTTTATAAAGTTCAGTTTAAATATTAAAAGTAGGCATTATCTTATAAAAAATGTGTGTAGATCTGTAGAATCTGTGTGTACACGGAGCCCTTTGGGATTTACTCCACCTTCTTCAAAGTTGGGTTGGGAACCGGAGGGTCGCTGGTTCAAGTCCCCGTATGGACCAAAAAGTAGGGAGTGTGGATTGGTGGCTGGAGAGATGCCACTTCACCTCCTGGGCACTGCCAGGTGCTGCTGAGCAAGGCACCGTACCCGCCAACACTCAGACATCTGTGTGTGTGTGTGTGTGTGTGTGTGTGTGTGTGTGTGTAAGACCCAGGACTAGATGGATGGACGTCCAGCTGGGAGGAGGCCTCGAGGAAGACCCAGGACTAGGTGGAGAGATTATATCTCCAACCTGGCCTGGGAACGCCTCGGGACCCCCCAGTCGGAGCTGGTTGATGTGGCTCGGGAAAGGGAAGTTTGGGGTCCCCTGCTGGAGCTGCTACCCCCAAGACCAGATAGCGAATGAAGATGGATGGATGGAAAGCTTGACCTAAAGTAACCCCTCTCATCCCCTCCCTGACTTAATCACTTTCCCTTATAGAACAAAGAAAAGCTAGTGCACATTCACTTAAATTTAGCATCAGGTTCACTTTATTTTAACCCTTGTGTTGTCCTGGGTCAATTGTTTTTTCCCCTTTATTAGATAGAGAGACAGATGTGAAAAGGGGAGAGACATGGGGGGAGACACGCATGAAAGGGCTGCAGGCTGGATTCGGACCCCGGCCGCTGCAGGACTCAGTCTACATGGGGGTGAGCTGTAGACCGACCCGTCCCTTGATCAAGTCTGACCCTCTTTCTCTATGGTTGTGTGTAGATAGGGTCGTGTATCGTTTGGGCGCCCTGATATCGACGCTAAAATGATACTTTTGACGGTGCAGGTGCCTAAACTGATACTTAAAAAAGCCCAAAACATGAGTTATTGACATAAAGAACAACATGTTTATTGGAAAGGACACATGTATTAAAAATGTAAAAACAATATTTAGAGAGTTACAAGAAGAAGAAGAAGAAGAAGAAGAACCACTAAGCATCAGGAGAGGGGTAAACTTAATTTGGTAAACTTATAGCTGACTGGACGGTTTGGCGGCGTGTCTCAGATGTTGGTGAGCACCGTGCTGGTCACCATGGCAACAGTGACGGTCCCGGGCAGGTCGTTGTCACGGCGATCGCCCTTGTCCCTCAGGTGGAGCGTCTGCTGGAAGTCGCCCTGCTGGGCCGGCAACGTCACCTGACCCAGGAAGGAGTCCATCATCACGTTGTGGTTGTAGATCTGAGAGACGCAGCGACAACACAACATCAGGTAAGACACAACGCAACACACACACACACGCAAACACACACACACACACACACACACACACACACACACACACACACAC
>NC_048409.1:28407088-28415492 GCF_013103735.1 Etheostoma cragini
CAGACAGACAGAGCAAGACACACACACACACACACAGACAGACACACAGAGACAAACAGAGACAGACAGACAGAGACACACACACACACACACAGACAGACACACACAGACAGACACACAGACAGACAGACAGACACACACAGAGACAAACAGAGAGACATAGACAGACAGAGACAGACACACACACACACACACACACAGACAGACAGACAGACAGACACACACAGAGACAAACAGAGAGACATAGACAGACAGACACACACACACACACACACACACACACAGACAGACAGACAGACACACACAGAGACAAACAGAGAGACATAGACAGACACACACACACACACACACACACACACACACACAGAGACAGAAACACAGAGACAAACAGAGACAGACAGACAGAGATAGGCATTAGGCCCAGGGGTTGATGCATACTGTAGACCGTATAAATGGAACCAAAACATCTGGATCGCCCCCTGGTGGCGGGCTGCAGTATAGGTCACACTCCAGGTTAGAGGACGCGATACAGGCCTGACTAAAAACATCAAAGTACACGCCAAATCATTTATTTTCCAAAGATGGCTTCTGTCATTTTATGTAGCTCTGATCACGCTGATAAAAATTGTTTTTATTAGTTATTCGATGCTATAAAACTGAAACCTCATGACTGACAGCTGGGACTGACTCCTGATTGGTCGGGCAGGTGTAAAGGCGGGACTTTGATACCACAGCTACACTGCTGATCACTACAGACTCTAGTCCCAAAATTACAAGGTGGCTGCGCCGGTATCTGGGACATTTTGGCTTCCCTTTAGAGCTGAAATGTGTCGTCCATCTTTATTTTCAGTATACAGTAATCTTTGGTTAGAAGACCTAACCCCTATTTTAGACGCTTATGGTGGAAAATAGGCGTTAGTGACCTTTTGTTGACATATCAGCGGAGCAGGGCAGCGATGTACACAGGTGTCTGACGATTACAAGAAATACAGATAGACATATGCATGGTCTCTTAACCCTCTGAGAGGCTAAGGACATTTTCACACGTCTTCTTAACCCTTGTGTTGTCTTCCCGTCAACCATGAAAAAAAGCTTTTTTTTCAACATTATTATTGCTTTTTTCCAACATTCCTGTAACTTTTTCCACGTTGTGGTTGCTTTTTTTTGACGTTTTTTGATTTTTTTTTTAATGTTGACATTTTCACTGCTTATGTCAATGGCCCATTTTTTGTGACCCAAGGACAACTTAAGGGGTTAAATGTACCTTTTTTAAGATATTTGCATATAACTGATCCTTGTGTGTTTCACATCAAAATGGTCAGAACGATCTCCGCCTTCTAAACAGTGACGCCCCGTTTTTTTCCTAGAGCCATGTGTAGAGAGATAATTTGGCGCTAAAGCTGAAACGTTGACGTGCACTTTTTGAGATTCCCCAAATCTCTTTTGAAAACAAACCTCAAGTTATGATGTGTTGTACAGATTGTGTCTGTGCTCGTTAACCAAAAGTCTTCTAAAGGTTATATATGATTAAAATAGTGAGTAAATGTCTGGAATGAGATTTTGAAATATGGCTTTTTTTGCGTCTTTTGTCCTCAGAGGGTTAAACTCCAGAGCTATGTGTCCCTACTTGCAGTTGGACGGCACGTCGGTGAAGACGCGGAGCAGGAAGTCTCCCTCCACGCCAGGGTCAAAGGTCGTGGGTATGATGACGTACCGGCCCTCTTTCAGGTCAATGCGTCTGAACACAGACCTCGAGTTGATGTAGACGCTGCCACCGACCTTCTGCTGGGTGACGTGCATGCGGTACGTCCTGTTTAACTCCACCTGGACACAGGAAGACAGACGCTCATTCACACACCTGCACACACCTGCACACAGACCGTTTGTCCTAACTATTGGACGGAAACTGGCTGGTTAGTGTCCAGGGAAAGGCCTGCTCTGTCCTAAAGTATGATGGCTCTCTGCCAAGGCAAGGCAGCTTCATCTGTAGAGCACATTTAGGCAGCGGGGCGATTCAAAGTGCTTTACACAGAATCAGTTAAAACACAAGTATTAACAGTTAAAACTAAAACATTAAGACAGATAAAACCCTAACCCTAACCCCCTAACCCTAACCCTAACCCATAAAGTGGGATCCTTGCTGTCAGACAGCCCTTTACGACAGGGACCTGAACCCGTTATCAGACTTCTTTGACAAATACAGTCCCTTTACCCTGCAGAGGACAGGGGGTCGCTGGTCTACCGCTGCCTCCAATCGACAGTCTGTTTATATTATTGCGTGATTATGGTGTTTTAAAATTGTTAGTTTGGACTAAAAAATACAGCTACGTATAGTTTTGTTTATTGTTGATCTGTTTATCTTTTAAATTAAAATTTGAAACACATACAGTGTGTGAGAAAGCCTTATTCTATTTTGTGGTGTATTCTGTTCAAAAAACAGAACCTGCAATGACTACTTTGCTCTGAGATCTGGAGGAATTTTGTGTGTGTCTTCAAAAGACACTCACACACACACACAGACACACACGCACACACACACACACACACACACACACACACAGAACTGACCTTGTGTATGTCAAAGCCAATAGCCAGGTTTTCTCCTCGCCCCTCCCTCAGTGTGGCTCTGCGATCTTTCTGCTGTAAACAGATCAGAACCTCGTCCTCCGGCTTCTTCACGTCAAACACAAACTGCAACACATGGAAGAACAGAAGAAGAAGAAGAAGAAAAGAAGTTAATTCCTAATTTCAACAGGGATCGCAAAGCTCATATAGCATACACAGCCTTAGCCTCACACCAAACCAGACCTGCGGGTTCTGGAGGAAGCTGGTCTTGTTGTTGGTGCAGCCCCCGGCTCGGTTGAGTAGCGGGTCGTCGTGGCGACGCCAGGAGCCCCGCATCACAGCCTCCTCCCAGATCTTATGGAAACTCAGGAGGGATGTGTTGATGAGACGACACAGGATCAGGTCTGTGAAGTTAGCGATGAAGTCGTCGAACGTCATCCTGCAGGACGGGAGGCACAGAGAAGGGAATCAGCGGAAAGCCCGGTTAATTTACGATGACACTGATTCACCGTTTCATCGGAGAGACTCATGATTAAAGAGGTAAATATTTAAACTAAGAGGAAAGAAAAGTGTAAATTCAGTAGGGTTTAAAAACACCAGAGGTTTAACCCGCTGCTCTCGAAATATTGTGACAAATGTAAGTTGTCTGAAGGTCCATATTTCCACTGCATGTTTGAATGCCCCTTTATTAACGACTTCTGGGTCAGAAGATGAACAGAAATTGACGTCATATTCAAGAAACAGCTATCTCTAACTCCCGTTGGCTGTGTTTTAGGGTTAAATCCTAAAGAAATGGGTCTTAGCTCCTCCTAATTCAGGCTGATGGAGGTGCTTCTCTTTAATGCAAGGAGATGCCTTCTTCTCCGGTGGATCTCAGACTCTGTTCACACGATTCCCCAATGGACTCGAAGTGTTTTGGAGCTTCTCCCATTAGCAGCTATTAGCTTCTGGCTCAGGGACACGCCTTTTTACTTTTTTCGAAATCTGGGACCCCTTCTTGGACTATATTGGGGAAGATGGTGCACGGACTCTTCAGAGTGGCCACCATGGTCTAACATGGTCCAAGATCTTAAAGTATATTCCCAGATGACATGCAATGGCTCCAGTACCTCATCTTGACTGATTTACTAAATTAAGAATATACACATCTCTAACTGATGAAATAATTACAGTTTAAAAAGAACTAAATCTGGTAAACAAAATAAATTGAGGCATGCAAAAGATCATATATATATATATATATATATATATATATATATGGCAAAATAAATATCTCATAATTTAACCCAGGAAATGAGAAGACATAGATGCACCTCCTACTACTATGATGCTACGCCCATGTCGTAACTGGTCTGCCACCTTTTAATATAATGCAAACTTACTATTTAATTTTTTTCATTTTTTTATTACCTTTTTGCTGTCTAGTGTTTGTTTTTTGTTAATAGGTGGGCTAAAAGGAGAGCTTTATTCTTTACCTAATGGCTGGCTCCTCTTCTGTATGTGCTCTTTGAAGAAAAAACTTAATAAAGATGTTATGAAAAAAGAAAAGAAATTAGCTATAACTCAGTAAAAAAAACATCAACAAATTCAGATCAAAAATTGACTTTTTCATCTTTGTACGTACATACATCGAAATTAAAAGTGCTCCTCTATGTTGCAAATATAAAAACATGCACATTAAACCTTAGACAGTTAATACGGTCTATACATTAAACTGAGAACCCAGATTAACGCTTGAGAGACGGAGACTGAACGATGTAACAGATGAGACTTTTTGCAGATCTTTGACTTGGTGACAGCACCACAATGCATCCATGGCTTGTTGCTCAATCACAGGAGCACTTTCACTGATAGACTCATTCTCCCAAAATGCACCACAGAGCGGCACAGGAAGTCCTTCCTGCCTGTGGCCATCAAACCTTTTAACTCCTCGCTCTCAGTGTCTGACACGCAGACACTTAGAGAGGTTGAAACTGGACAATATTCTCTGTATTATCTGTTTTTGTGCAATAACACTGGCCTGACATGTGTGCAATTTCAACTACTACAATTATTATTATTATTATTATTATTACTACTTTTCACCATTGCAATTCCTCAATTATGTTAATTATGTAAATAATGTATAATAACATTCCTTCATGTAAATACCATACATATCCAATTCCTTATATTTCTTTATTTCTTTATTTGTATTTCTACTCTATTTCTACTATTTGTGCAACTGCAACACAGAGTTTCCCTTCGGGGATCAATAAAGTATTTCTGATTCTGATTCTGATTCTGAAGCGCCTGTGTCTGCCAACGGGGGGCAGTGTTGCACTAAAACTCACCAGAACTCCCCGTCGTCCTGCACGGTGACGCCGATCTTCTCCCTCTCACTCTTACTGACCTTCTTCCACTCTTCAGAGCTGCAAACAGGCAGAACAAGAGGTCAGCGTTCTTCTTCTCATCATAAAATGGGGATAGCAGATGTGAAATGTGTGTAGCAAAAGACATAAATCTCAAAATCTGGGCAGAATTAAAGGGTCTGGCAGTTTGTAGTCCAATCGACGGCGACACCAGGACTACAGGAAGTGCCCCGGGCTTTGGAGCAAACTGAACACAGCGGCCGAACAACGTAATTACAACTCCCAGCCTGTAACACGTAGAGGTGGGAATCACCAGACGCCTCCAGATACTACGAGATTATCACCATACATGTGCCACGATACGATATTATTGCGATTTTAAACATACTGCAATATTCTTCGATATACTGCAATTTATAACTTTTTTTTTCCAACTTCTAATTTTTCCCAGTTTCAAATGACGTCCCCAAAATGAAACTTTGTCAACATTTGTTTTATCTAAAAAGAAACATTTCTCTGTTTGTTCATATCACTTCAATTGCATTGCTGCAAAATGGTACAAACTGACCAACACATATATAATAAAACATCGATATATGGCGTCAGTAGCCATAAATATACTGAAAATATTGCGATTCTATGCTGTATCGATTGTTTCCCCCCCACCTGTCCCTTTAGACTTACATGGGGAAAGACACAAAGACACATTTGTGTGTGTGACACAAGCTTTTGGTCCGATAACATTTGGAAAGTCTAGAAGAGTCGCACCTTTAAAACATTTAATGCCCATTCAAGTTAGCATAGCACGACCACATCAAGCAGTCAAGCACCCCAACATCCTTCAAACTGACCCCCAGAACTCACCTCTTCCAACTTCCTGTTAACACACTTTCACAGTTTTTCGCTCTTTTCCCACCTCTCCTGCTTTACCTGTGCTTATCCATGCACCTATGTGTCACGTCTACATTCCTTTTGTTTGTTCATAAACCAAAACTGTAAAGTGTCTTTGAGTGTAATAAATGTATTATTATAAACCGGAAGCAGCCGGCTTGGCCAGTGGAGGTCTCTAGTGCAATGTTTCCCAAACTTAGGGTCGGGACCCAAATTGGGTTGCAGGCCCGTTTTATTGGGTCGCCAATCGGCAGAGACCAGACTAAATGCTCAGCATGACCTCAGAATGGGGCACTTTTTAAAAACCGAACCTAGACTAGATCAGCTGGTTGGTATCTTTAACCAGACACACACATCTCATTAAATTTAAGTCAGCATTATTTAAAGAAATGTTGTTGTCGGTACTGAGGGACGATGGGAGGGGACAGAGACACAGGAAGGAGAGTAGAGACCTTTTCTGTTTTTGTTTACTTTTATAATGGAATAAATATACTTCATATACATTTAAATTCATGGTTTGTTCCGTCTTTTGTCCACAGTTTAAAAATGTAGATTTTACAATGATTGATGGTGTATTTTTGTAAATTTGGGTCCCGGGGAGACACCAAATTTCTCTTTTGGGTCTTGAGGTGAAAAAGTTTGGGAACCATTGGTGTAATGCACGGTGTGGAAGCATCGCTGAAACGGGTCATTTTGGGCTCTATGATGGCTTCATTCAACACTTTCTCAAAGAAATAAGAGGGAGTCTTCCTCGGACCCTGCATGCAGGTCTTATTACACATCCTCGATTATCACATGATTTATAATCAGAGGGAATGTGGTCTGTGGTTCTCTGGTTCTCACCTGTCGCTCCAGGCCCCGTTCCACTCCCTCTCCCCCCAGGGGTTTCTCATGCGGATCATGGTGAGCTTGTCCGACTTGAAGAAGGCCATCAGGCCGTGGCCGAGCCTCACCCTGCGGACGTCCGTCACCGCGTAGGCGTGGCCCTTCACCAGGCCGCAGGCCAGCCTGGCCTCCATGTCCGCTGCCGTGGTTGCCTGGAACGACACGGCAAGTCAGTCCCTAAATCCTTCCTAAGGCCCCCCGGTGGTCCGGCAGACATGCAGGTCTTTACACTCATTTTGAAGGGGGGTAGTGTGTTTAGGCAGGGGGAGATGCAGCGGACCTGTGGCGAAAAGTCGAGACGGACTTAACTTTTTGGAGAAACGCGACCCCACGTCACGCTGTGGTTTGTTTTGAGCTATGGTTTGAGGCGGTTTGAGAGTCCCGTACAGTAAACAGTGTTGGAATTTAAAATGTTATATGTGCTTAAACATTGTGTGTGATTTGCATTATACATCTAAGCTAAAAGGTAAAAGCATTATTTTGACATAAATGAAGACATGTTGGTCATGCATTAAGTTGTTTTACAATACTCTATTCTATAACATAAGATATTCTGGTACATTCTCCTAAATGTGTCAGAAGCAGGATTGATTGATTGATTGATTAATTGATTGATTGATTAATTGATTGATTGATTGATTGACAGAGACACTTCCTGAATCTGGTTCCAGTCCCTCTGTTACAGCCCAACTGATCTTTTGCTCTGCAGGTCCCGAACTGAGGGTCATAAACTTTCAGTCACATTCCAACTGAATAGATAACAAAATAAGCACAAGAACACATGACACCACTGGGACCTGGAGACCCCGACCGCCCCCCTTAGTGAATAAGACCAGGGGTGCAAGAGCAAAGGAGCCAGACATAGGAAGGGGGGAGCTGTGACAGCTTGATCCAGACCACTTTGCCTCTAGGATATATCCTACGCAATAAAAATGATTCACACATCAACATCTGAGATTCTGACTAACCGACTGAACCCCGAGACCGGAGCAGGATTTAGCTCCAACAACAGGAAACATCAGTAACTCTATCGCTGCCGCGAGAAAGTTTAAAACCCTACGAGGGTAAAAAAAACTAAAAATTACTTCCCCGGAGTTTGTGTAATCGCTGAATGTTTCCATTCAACAACAAAAGCGCTCGCTATGTCTCACTCGTCTCCTCCTGGGATATAAGATGCCTTTAGGTGCGATCGGGAACATCGATATCTAGAAATGATCTGACAGGAAACAGTAACTGGGAAAGTTAGTCTGAGAACCCAGATTAACGCTTGAGAGACGGAGACTGAACGATGTAACAGATGAGACTTTTTGCGGATCTTTGACTTGGTGACAGCACCACAATGCATCCATGGCTTGTTGCTCAGTCACAGGAGCACTTTCATACTCATATATATATATATAAGTCTCCTCTCCCTCCTCACACCTGCCTCCATTTTGTTATCTGCAATACTATAATGTTTACATGCACTGCTGACTGTTACTATAGTAACAACTGTTTATATCTGCATCTTGCACTACTTACCTGACTGGTATTTCAATTTGCACTGCTGACTGTTTATTCACAGTACCAATTGTTTAAATACACCTCTGCAATACTGTACTTTAACTGTAATATGCAATTACTTTCCACTGCAATTTAATTCGTATAGCTTCTGCCCAAACTTTACTTGTACTACCTTTGAATCCATTTTTATACTCATTTTAGCCTACTTA
>NC_048409.1:28415592-28415836 GCF_013103735.1 Etheostoma cragini
TCTATCTATCTATCTATCTATCTATCTATCTATCTATCTATCTATCAACCTATCTATCTATCTATCTATCTATCTATCGGTCTGCGTGTGCCATTCTAGTTAAAACATATCTGAGTTTTGTCCAGATGATCTTCGTCTTTGTAATTGAATCAATATCAACGTTGCAAATGACCGTTTCCCCTCCGTGATGTTTCCAGTATAAATAAAGGTTGAATGGAAAAAATGAATGAAGACCATGTGTTGT
>NC_048409.1:28415846-28417001 GCF_013103735.1 Etheostoma cragini
GGTGATCCCCGACTGGAAGGACCAGGAGTGGAACGACCAGAAACCGGAGTCCTACGCCGGGATCTTCCACTTCCGGTTCTGGCGGTTCGGGGAGTGGGTGGACGTGGTGATCGACGACCGGCTGGCCACGGTGAACGGGAAGCTGGTCTACTGCCACTCCAACGACCCCAACGAGTTCTGGAGCGCGCTGGTGGAGAAGGCCTACGCCAAGTAAGACCCCCACAACGGGTCTGTATGGAGCCAGAACAGTGACAGTAACCTGTTGTATTGAAAGTCAAAATTTTGGCATTGAAACAACAAATATCGGCACTGAAAACTGTCCAACTGATGTATAAAAATACAAACATCAAAAGTAATAATCTCACAATACTATGATATTATTTCACTTTAACATTTGTAATGTCATTTTGTTTTTGGTAGAGCGGGCGCCCATATACAGTTTACTCCTCGACGCAGCGGACGCAGGTTCAACTCTGACCTGCTGCACGTCATTCCCTCTTTCTCCTTTTAACGCCTTCAGGTGAAAGGGAAGAGCTGGAAGTCTAAAGAAAATAACTGACGCCTAATTAAGACCTAATTTTAGGCCTTACTTAGGTCATAAAAGGCCTAAAAATGCACAAATGATTAGATTAGATTCAACTTTATTGTCATTACACATGTACAGGTACAATGCAACGAAATGCAGTACCTACGTAGTAAATACGTATCTATTCAAAAAACAAACAAAAAACCTGAGGGCGGAGATGTGGAAAAAGAATCAACAGGAGTTAAAATGTGTGTGTGTGTGTGTGTGTGGGCGTTGACGACTGGTTGTGTGTGTTTCCAGGATGTCTGGTTGCTACGAGGCGCTTGACGGGGGCAACACGGCCGACGCGCTCGTGGATTTCACTGGCGGCGTGTCGGAGCCGATGGACCTGGTGGAGAACGGGGTCAAAGAAGATCCAGAGAAACGCAGCAAGCTGTTCGAGAGAGTCCTGAAAGTCCACGACAGAGGGGGGCTCATCAGCTGCTCGATCCGGGTGAGACGAGGACAAACACACGCCGGATGTATGATTAAACACATCCGGTGGGAGTGACATTTGTGTGACATCCTGTTGTTTTCCATACCCCCCCCCCGATGAAGCACAAGTAGATTAGATTAGAGTCAACTTTATT
>NC_048409.1:28417101-28417856 GCF_013103735.1 Etheostoma cragini
ACACACACACACACACACACACACACACACACACACACACCAGTGATATAAATAAATAACTGATCCATTAAGCCAAGACCAGTCAAGCTCCCAGAAGCCCTCAGGAAACTCCCAGAGTTCCCTCTTGTACGTCATGAGCGCTTCCTGTTGCCTAGCAACATCACACACTTCCTTAACGCCTTTAGAAAAAAAAAAAAGTGTATGATAATTCAGACGGGCCATATTGCATGTGATAATAATAATAATAATAATAATAATAATAATAATAACAATTAAATGTGTGGATATTTTGACAGTTTGGTGCAAAAAAATCTGCCTTCTAAGGGTTGAAGGCTTAGCATGGCTGAATACTGATTAATAATAATAATAATAATAATAATAATAATAATAATAATAATAATCTTTATTTGTAGAGCACTTTTCAAAAACAAGGTACAAAGTGCTTTAACAAGTGTAAAAACAATAATATCCAAGAGACAATAACACAAAAAGACAACAGCATGAAAACATTGAAAGACTGAACTACAGATAAATATAAAATTTCTAAAAAACAATGAAAATTAGAAGGGATAAAGTAAAGTCAAATAAGATCGGGACAGGCTCTGTAGTCAGTAGAATAATAGCTGTCTAATCTGACTGATGCTGGTTTTTTGCATTGATCCCATCTCCCAATGCTCTCTGTCTGTCGTGCTCGTGTTATGTGGCCAATCAATGCGTCCTAACCAAAACTACCCTGTAGGCAAGGGGATGGGGGG
>NC_048409.1:28417866-28424462 GCF_013103735.1 Etheostoma cragini
GGGGAGGGGAGACAGGAAAGGCACATGAGCCTATGAGGAGAGAGAGAGGGATATATATAGAGAGAGATCTGAACCTCTGTCAGAGTTGCATGTATCCCAGCATCCATCCAGACAGGCCGGCCTCGCCCTCTCCTCAACCCAGGATTACAACCTCGAAGTCGGGCATGGACGACAACAAAGCCCCCTGCGACACGACAGTGCTGGAGTTTAAAGAAGACACTGCACTGACAGAGGTGAGTTCTCACTTTGACATGACTTCAACTTCTCACACATCGTCTGTGATCCCACTTACGTGTGAAGGCGATGTTTTTTTTTTTTAGTTTATTTGGAAGAAAATATCATTTAAATGTAGAAAGAATCAACCTAAATTTGATGCGGTTTCTTTGCACAATTGAGGGTTTGTGCCCCATCACCAGACTGTCAACGCTGCACTTTTGACTCTTGATGAACATGTTAAACATAGATATCTTTTAAGAAATACTTATGTACTATTTTATACACTGAGTTGTAAATGTAGCTTTTATTCGGTTTATATATATATATATATATACTATATAGTTGGCTGACTTTTCAAACTTTACTTTTTGGAGATTCACGCCACGTTTTATTCAAAGTGTTCACCCAGCTTTGATGGATAGTCTTCATGACATCTGCCCTAAAAGCTTTCTATGGTGTGTCTGACTGTCACTGGTGTAGTGATCAATAGAAGAGTTTAAACACAGACTGTACGCAGCCTCAAAACTATTTTCCTTCTGTGTAGATTGAAATATGACTTTATTTTATCACTATTATTATTATTTTATTATTATTACTTCAACTGTATTACTTGAAATCAATGTTAATGTGCACTCTTTGCTGAGAGAAACATGTGTCAGAGCTACAACGATTGGTCAACTATCAAAAAAAAGCTAATTAGAAATTCTTTTGATACATTCTTTTAAATAATTTAGGTAATTTTTTAAAGCAAAAATGCAAAAAACTTTCTGGTTCGCTGCTTCTCAAATGTGATAGGCTGGCGCCAAAAAGTGAGAAATCCTAGTTCTTTGAATATTTTGGGGTTTGGGTCTAGGATACAGGCCATTTTTCAATGTTATAGACCAAAGAATAAATAGATTAATCACATAAATAGTTGTCAGATTAATCCCTAAAGAAGAGTTGTGTTAGTCTCTGTGACTCAGGGTCCTAACGGCTGTACACACACACACACACACACACACACACACACACACACACACACACACACACACACACACACACACACACACACACACACACACACACACACACACACACACACACACACACACACACACACACACAGTGTTGGATTCTGTGGAAACATTTAAAAAACACCTCAAGACACTTTAACTTTAAGTTAACTTTAACTAGCAACATGGCTTAGTATTTTATGTGTTTTATTAGTTTTTTACTGTAAAGCCCTTTGTGACCCTTGTCTGTGAAAGGTGCTTTATAAATAAAGTTTACTTACTCACACACACACACACACACACCGATATACATGTATGTATGTATGTGTAAGACTGATTATGACTCTAGAATTGGACCCTCTGCAAATTCAAGCATGTTAAAATCATTTAGGAAGAAGAACTACTGTCTAAAGTCTACAGGTGAGGCATAATAATCGTACCATGGGATCAAGGTGCAGCATCCAGTCCTGTACCTGGGCTGAGCACTATTGCGTAGTTTAAATGTCTTTCCAGTACTCAGTTGGAAGCCTTGCGTATTTTGTAAAAAAAGGGTTTTGCACAGGGTTTGTTGCTTCAGTTCTATGTCAGCATCCCAGATGTAATCTGTCTTTACTCCGTCTAATAATCTTGTGGTTAATCTGTGGCCATCTAGTTTTGGATTTATTTCACTCCAGTGGCCTTGGTTCTTTAAACATGATTGTTAATTTTCCCTTTACCTATGATTAATGGGAGTGCTCATTCTGACTTCTGAGCAATTTGCACCATTTTGATATTTCAAGGTGTTTTGTGGATGGTGGTTTTAAATGTCTATAGATTAAAAAAAGTATGCTTTACCCTTTCTTGCTCACGTCTACTCATACCGGCCTAACGTGAATTATTACCGTAATGCAAAATACGAACTGCATACAGCTTTCGAGACAGCTCTCCTTCCTAGGCGAGTTGCTCAGTGACGCGTGAAGCCTTCATGGAGTTAGATCTACATATAAAAAGGTTCAGGTGGTCGGCACCGCTTGCACTGCCGGGCCCAGAGAGCCAGAGCACTAAAGACCTCCGCTGGCCAAGCCGCCTGCTTCTGGTTTAGGACTCTAACGTGAAAGGGGATAGAATGATATAACCGTGCGGCTCGTTAAGACTTTCCAATTGTTATCGGACCGAATGGATTAAATTGTGATATTGAAAGTTGAAATTTTGCTGGGGATATGTGACGCTTAAATGAACGTATCCACTGATTCACAGACACCTCTTTCGCCATGTACATAAATCTAGAGGGGAAGTCTTTGTGGGCCAGAGGGCATCATGGGGTGGCGGTAGTCAGTAGGGAGTTGGGTGAGGAACCGGAGGGTCGCCGGTTCAAGTCCCCAAACGGACCACATGTATGGGGGTGGACTGGTATCTGGAGAGGTGACATTCGGGGACGGCTGTGAGCGGTCATCTACCAGTCAGCCAATCCCTCGCCCTGGCAGTTAATGTCCTTAACCCTTGTGTTGTCTTCCCATCGAAATTGAAAATCAACACTTTTGTTGACACTTCTTATCAGTGTAATTTAACTTTTTCTTCTGTTTTTGTCCCTTTTTTTAAACACTTGATGCTTTTTTTTCAACGTTTGACACTTTTTTTGATGTTTTCAACACTACATAACACTAGTTTTACAGTTATTTCTAGAATTTATGGTCAATAAACCTCATTAATAGGAAATTATACCTAATGTTGAGTTAGAAAAGCAGAAATTAGGAATTATTGAGACTAAAATTAAAGGAATGGATGTTGATGATAATCACAGACTGGAATATGTCAACTTTTACTCAATAATATTTCAAAAACACTTCAATGTTGTTTTCTATTGCTAGAAAATTAAATAAGACGCCCCAAAATTAATGAAAGTAGATTTGTACTTGCCAAAGAGCGTTGGGTGGAATCAATCACGTTTTTTTAGGTAGTTAAAAAGAACATTGATATAGAAAAACCAGAGGACAACATGAAGGTTCAGTAAGTTGGGGGGGGGGGGGGGGGGGGGGGGGGCAGTAGCTCAGTCCATAGGGAGTCTGGTTCAAGTCCCTGTACGGACCACAGTATGGTGGTGGACTGGTAGCTGGAGAGGTGCCAGTTCCCCTCCTGGGCACTGCCAATGTGCTCTTGAGCAAGGCACCGAACCCTCAACTGCTCGAGATGCCTTTCCATGGGCAGCCCCCCCCCCCCCCCTTCTGACATCTCTCCATTAGTACATGTCTAGGTCTTGAGCATGTGTGTGTAATTCAGGCCTGTGTGTAATGTGTGTAATAACAACACTGTGTAAAATGTAATATCCCCTTGCAGGACTCATAAAGTTTACATTATTATTATTATTATTATTATTATTATTATTATGTGACGGCCCGAGAGTTTTCGCTGCTTGGCCGCCATGTTCAATTTGCTTCAAACCGCGGCGCACTTCATTGGGCCTGATAACTACACTAATAAAACATCAAATTACATCCGACACACACTCCCATTTACTTCCTCTGCAGGTGATGCGTCTGCGCGTGTCGTCTCTGCAGCGCTCCGGGCAGAAGCGCCAGGACGGCGAGCGCCTGCTCCTCCCCCACGAGGCGGTGTACCGGCTGGACTTCCCCACCCAGGACCTCAACTTCTCCCGCTGGTACTTCTCCCTCAGGGCCCACGGTCGCGTCACCATCACCGGCATCTCGCAGCACTGGACCCCCGACCTCACCAACCTGATGACGCGGCAGCTACTCGAGCCCATCGGCACGTTTTGGCGAAACGCCAACGACCCCGAGGACTCGCCGCTCAAGTGGCTGGAGGCGGACATGCAGGAGTTCGGCGAGAGGATCGCCGAGCTGGCCAAGGTCAGGAAGGTCATGTACTTCCTGTTTGCGTTCAAGGATGCCGCGGAGGCCGCGAATCTCAGCTGCTCGGTGGAGTTCACACCAGATAAATGACTCTTACATTTGTCGGTAGAGTCCCGTTAGTACCCACAAAGCATTGCAATATGCAATATGAAGAAAAACTCCCTCAAAAGATCTTTCTCATCTCCAAGTCTCACTAATTCACCTGTAATTTTAAGATTGTAGATCTAGATCCACCTTCTTTGTCCACACGACTCGTGTATTTTCCACAGTTCATTCAAAACGCTTTAGCACAACCTTTTAAAATCAGCTCAACAGCCACTTCAACATTTTATAAGCATTTACCAAGCTGGAAAGAAAGTATTTTTACAAATATGACGAGATAGAATAAATATGACGAGTTAGAACAAATATGACAAGATAGAACAAATATGACGAGATAGAACAAATATGACGAGTTAGAACAAATATGACGAGATAGAACAAATATGACGAGATAGAACAAATATGATGAGATAGAACTGATTAGATAGAACAAATATGACGAGATAGAACAAATATGATGAGATAGAACAAATATGATGAGATAGAACTGATTAGATAGAACAAATATGACGAGATAGAACTGATTAGATAGAACAAATATGACGAGATAGAACAAATATGACGAGATAGAACAAATATGACGAGATAGATCAAATATGACGAGATAGAACAAATATGACGAGATAGAACTGATTAGATAGAACAAATATGACGAGATAGAACAAATATAACGAGATAGAACAAATATGATGAGATAGAACTGATTAGATAGAACAAATATGACGAGATAGAACAAATATGATGAGATAGAACTGATTAGATAGAACAAATATGACGAGATAGAACAAATAGAAATGCACATCTGCATCTAAACATCTGGGAACATCGGACCAAATCAACTGATGGTTCTTATAACATCTGACCAAAGGACTACAGCTGGCTAACACTGACACATTTACAGTAATGTTAATGAATGTGCGCTGTAAATTAAAAGAACTAAACTAAAAGATCATCAACATAAGTCATGAATTCAAATTTGTACAGAAACGCGAGCATTCATAATAAAAAAACATTTTGTTTCCTTATCTGATGTTAAAACTTCATAATCTTTCATGCAAATGTTAGAACTCAGAAATGTTGAATATGAAACTTACGAGGACACAAACTTAACTTCCTCTTGTAAATACAACAGGCATTTTGGATCAGCTGAATATTGTGACGATAACGCGTGTTTGAGTGGTTTCTGAGGAAAGGTAGCGACACTCAGGTGATCACGAAGGATAGCACTAACATTGACTATTTAGTGTGAAAGGTAGTATAAAGTTTACAGAGAAAGTCAGATAATTAACACAGAGAAAGTCAGAGAAAGTCAGATAATTAATACAGAGAAAGTCAGAGAAAGTCAGATAATTAATACAGAGAAAGTCAGAGAAAGTCAGATAATTAATACAGAGAAAGTCAGAGAAAGTCAGATAATTAATACAGAGAAAGTCAGAGAAAGTCAGATAATTAATACAGAGAAAGTCAGAGAAAGTCAGATAATTAATACAGAGAAAGTCAGAGAAAGTCACTCCTATTTGGTTTTTAACTGTCTATTCATGTGTTTTATCGGATTTTGATGCTTATGATTTTTAACTGTTTGTACCTGTGTTTTATCTGTTTACCTGATTTCATGTAAAGCACTTTGAATTGCCCTGTTGCTGAAATGTGCTCTACAAATAAAGCTGCCTTGCCTTGCCTTCTGTCTTTGTTGCTGTTGTTGTATTTTGTCACTGAAGTCAGAAGAGGCCAAACATCGCACAATGTCGGCCTAAAAACGGAGATCAATGGAGTGAAATCTATTAAAAAGCAACTGAAAGCTGTCTACTGTGTGTGTTCTCACTGGGGCAGATTATTATTGGTGTCAATGGACAGACGAGGGAGAGAGGGAGAGAGGGAGGGAGGGAGGGAGAGAAGGAGGGAGGAACAAGAGACTCCCTTTCTCTTGTCCTAGAGGCTAGGAAGGGATGAAAACAGCAGAGACTATAGTAAGGAAAGAAACAAGAGAAGAAGAATGAAATAAGATGAGAGGGATTAGAACGGAGGAAAGGAGAGAAATGAAAAGAAGAGAAAGGGAGACTAAGGAGGAGTGGAGACGGAGAGAAAAAGAGGAGACTAGAAAGTAAGGAAACAAGAGGAGAGGAGGAAAGAAAGAAACAAGGAGACTAATCTCTTCACACATTGCTGTAGAAAACATCTGGGGTCACTGTTTGGAAAGATGAGTTTGTTTTGAACATTTTGATGTGAAACACGTCACATCAGTTACATGCAAATACCTAAAAACATACATTTGAGAAGATCTGTGAAAATTCCCTTCGAGTCAAACAGTACGTACACACCGCGTCCAACAAGCTGCAACAGAAGCTCTGGTCGCACACGGGAGGTGTGTGTGTGTGTGTGTGTGTGTGTGTGGTCTAGGTATAGCTACATTTGTGGGGACCAAAAACTGTGAAAACAGTAT
>NC_048409.1:28424562-28427913 GCF_013103735.1 Etheostoma cragini
ACACACACACACACACACACACACACACACACACACACACACACACACACACACTGCAAGCCCTCCAAAAAACACCATTTTTAATATGTTCACTTAAATCATCATCCTCCACATCAGAACTACAATAACACTAAGATTCTACATGTGGACTTTACCCTTTGAGGGTCACTTGGATCCCACGGTGACTATATGTTAAAACAATCTGATTTCAGAAAAAGTCTTCTCCAATAAAACCTGTAATTTAAATTCTTAATAACGATGCGTGTCACAGCTGAGAAATCAATAGGATGATTCAGTGTGTGTGTGTGTGTGTGTGTGTGTGTGTGTGTGTGTGTCTGCCCGGTCTGTATTTATTTAAAAAAGGAAGCAACAAAAAGAAAGGGCTTCAGCCTTGATTTAAAAGAAGTGCGGTCCAGATGTCCGTACCTTTGCGACTGCAGCGTTATCAGCGCCACGGCCAGCCGACAGGAAGCGTACGCTGAAGTATCTCAGCGTGCGTATTTATTTACCAAACCTGCGGTTGATTGGGTAATCGGCGCCTTGCTCCGCCCACTATAAGGACTTGTGCTGTGACCCGGCTGAGTGATGACTCCGACACTCCCCGCTGCTGATGCTAGGACTGGTTGAGATGATCCTGATGCAGTATTTGTAAAGTAGCGAGGAGTTTAACATCTGCTGGAGTGGAACGTGAACGCTGAGACGGAGACTCGATGTCACCTTTGATTTCTTACAGTAAGTGTAACATGGCGCGGCTGATTAATCTGCAACGCTTAATGATTTTGTGTTCATTGGACCGAAAATGTGTGATCCTTGTGGCAAAAGCTGCGTCTCCGTCTTGCTCGGACTACTGCTGCCGTTTCACCGGGAGGCAAACACGAGGAAACCCGCTTTCTGGCTTAGATGACCTGCTTTTAAGAAGCGGAGAATTTTCGGCGCAAAACAGAGGAGAGCTTTCATGTTTTTTGTACCGTACATACTGTAGTACATACATGACTAGGTGCACTTTACTTTACCATCTATTTATGGGACACTCCCATTGTCCCCTTCACCCTCGCGTGAATGCACCTGCAGGACACGGAATAGCGCAATTTGCCACTTTCTTGTTTAGTAGGTACAAGCGGCCGAAATGGGTTTCCTCAGGGGGGGGGCTGGCGTCCCCCTTAGAGACCGGGGGAGAAGCTCAGTCCTCCGAGAGGAGCTCAGAGTAGAGCCGCTGCTCCTTCACGTCGAAAGGAGCAGCGGCGATTCAGAAATCTGGTAAGGATGCTTCCTGGGGGGGTCCCTAGGGAGGTGGTCCAGGCTCGTCCAGCTGGGAGGAGGCCTCGGGGAAGACCCAGGACTAGGTGGAGGGACGTCCAGCTGGGTGGAGGCCACGAGGAAGAACCAGGACTAGGTGGAGGGACGTCCAGCTGGGAGGAGGCCTCGGGGAAGACCCAGGACTAGGTGGAGGGACGTCCAGCTGGGAGGAGGCCTTGGGGAAGACCCAGGACTAGGTGGAGGGACGTCCAGCTGGGTGGAGGCCACGAGGAAGACCCAGGACTAGGTGGAGGGACGTCCAGCTGGGTGGAGGCCTCGGGGAAGACCCAGGACTAGGTGGAGGGACGTCCAGCTGGGTGGAGGCCTCGGGGAAGACCCAGGACTAGGTGGAGGGACGTCCAGCTGGGTGGAGGCCTCGGGGAAGACCCAGGACTAGGTGGAGGGACGTCCAGCTGGGTGGAGGCCTCGGGGAAGACCCAGGACTAGGTGGAGGGACGTCCAGCTGGGTGGAGGCCTTGGGGAAGACCCAGGACTAGGTGGAGGGACGTCCAGCTGGGAGGAGGCCTCGGGGAAGACCCAGGACTAGGTGGAGGGATTATATCTCCAACCTGGCCTGGGAACGCCTCGGGACCCCCCAGTAGGAGCTGGTTGATGTGGCTCGGGAAAGGGAAGTTTGGGGTCCCCTGCTGGAGCTGCTACCCCCGAGACCCGATACCGGATAAGCGGATGAAGATGGATGGATGGATGGATGGATGGATGGATGCGATGGATGTATGGATGATCGATGGATGGATGGATGGACAGAAGGGATTGATGAATGGATGGATGGACGGATGCATGGATGGATGATGGATGATGGATGGATGGATGGATGGATGGAAGGGATCGATGGATGGGATCGATGGATGGATGGATGGATGGATGGATGGATGGATGGATGGATGGATGGATGTTCAGTAGAGCAGAAAAAGATGCATGCTTTGCTACATCAGTAGTAAATGCATCCACATGTTATACAACATTACTAAATATCTGACAAAGTAGATATTTCATATTAATTTAAGCATTAAATCTTTTTTTATAATGTGACCTCTACACACGTGTTTCAACTCATTTTGTCGTGCAGGATGTAGACCACCAGGTCTCTTCCCCTCGGAATAATAACGTAATGTAATTGCTGTCGTCACACTTCCTGCGAAGTTTATCTTTAATCACACCAGAGGCTTAATAAGCGTTTGTTTTCGGACCATTGATGGGCGTCAAGACAACTGGCTGCTCCACTGAGGCAGCAACACCTAAAACGAGCTCTAGTTTCCCTTCAGCTGATGGAAAACCGAGAGCTGCAGAGGACCTCCGAGACCAGGAGGAGGAGTGAGGTAGCAGACAGTGGAAAAAACACATTGCACACCCCCAACCATTACTCCAGTAATGCGTTCAGGTCTAGAACACATACATCCAATTGGATGGGTTCTGAGTAGAGATGCTAAGATGAATGAGTTAGTTGTCACCTGTTAAACGTTGATAATCAGTTATTGTTATACTATTCCAGCTTCTTAAATGTGAATATGTTCTAGTTTCTTCTCTCCTCTGTGACACTACACTGAACATCTTTTAGTTGTGGACCATTACAAGACATTTGAGGACGTCATCTTGGGCTTTGGGAAACACTTTATCATTTTCAGACATTTACCGTACCTAGAGATCGGCGTGGGAAACTTTCATTAAGATCATCTCTCAATGCAAATCAAACCAGCTGTTAGGCTAACTGAATTAACACCATGCCAATCTTTATGTATGGTGAAGGGTATGTGATGATGTGTGTGTGTGTGTGTGTGTGTGTGTGTGTGTGTGTGTGTGTGTGTGTGTGTGTGTGTGTGTGTGTGTGTGTGTGTGTGTGTGTGTGTGTGGGGCTATTTTAATTCCAAAGGCCTAGGTAACTTTATCGGGATAGTATAGTATCCTGATCCATGAAATAACTGGCCTTTAATAATAAACATCTGCCTGCTTCTATGGGAATTTAACATAGTGGGTGTATACTTATGCCCCTGTATTTTAACATAGGGGGGTGTATACTTATGCCCCTGTATTTTAACA
>NC_048409.1:28428013-28434937 GCF_013103735.1 Etheostoma cragini
TATATATATGGGTGGGTGCTCTAACAGGTCAATTTAAGACTTAAAGGCCATTATGAATGAAATTCAAGATCTTTATCACGACATTCAAAAAGAACAGAGGAAATGCAGAGTGACCAACTTACTCGCAAAGTAAATAGTTTTTTCCAAATTTAACGTCGTTGTGTATTAAACACGGATTCATTTGATGTCTGTGGTACAATCGGAAAGAGACACGCGTCAGCAACACAACACAGCTGCAATCTGTCAACCAGAGCTCGACCGATAAAGTTTTTTTTTTAGGGCCGATATTATGAATATTTGGTTATTTAAAAATCCAATACTCAGAAATATATTTTAAAATGAATCCAGAAATGCTAAAAAAAACAAACAGATTTCCCTAACATTGGTTATTTGTAGTAATAATATGATAATGCAACATTAAAATATATTAAAGTTCTGATAAATAAAATACAAAACCTGAGATATGAAACTCCTTTGAACAAAAACACCAAAAAACAAAAATTTGCCAACAGGGCGTTGTAGAGCGCCCTCTGGTGGACAAACCCCAACACGCATAACATGGTTTAGTCCGTTTTTATTTTATTTTTTAACCCTTGTTCGGTATCTAGGATAAATTGACCCATTTCAAATTTTTACAAGAAGAAAAATGGTTCAAGTTTCATTTTTTCTACCTGAAATCAGCGTCCTTTCCTTATTTCCTGTGATAAACATGTATTCCTGACTCAGCACATTATTCTGGGTATGACACTTATGTTGTTTCCATAGTGGATTTTTAACATGAACTATTACCTAATGACTAAAAACAAACCCCACTTCCATGTTTAATAGTGTGCTAGTAGAGACTGATGCATTCCCTAAACATTTACTTTATCTCAGCTGTTTGAAATGTAGATAAAGACGATATTTTATAATAGATTATGAAGTAACATTAGTTTACAGAATTGTTTTGAAAACCCCAAATCCGTCCCGGGTCAGTTTGACCCGAGGGACACGTTAGGGTCCCGAAAGTGAAGACAACACAAGGGTTAAATACACATTTATCGGCTATTATAAATGACGATACCGATAGTTTGAAAGATGCCTAATATCGGCCGATATATCGGTCTGGCTCTGCTACAAAACCTTTGCTTGTAAACTATTAATTAAAAATCTATACAGAGTTTTTAAGAATCAATACAGTATCACAAAAGATAGTGTATGTGTGTGTGTGTGTGTGTGTGTGTGTGCATGTTTATGTGTGTGCGTGCATGTGTAAACGCGTGTGCGTGCATTTGTTTATGTGTGTGTGTGTGTGTGTGTGTGTGTGTGTGTGTGTGTGTGCATGCATGTTTATGTGTGTGTGTGTGCGTATGTGTGTGTACATGTTTGTGTGTGTACGTGCCTGCGTGTGTGCGTGCACGCGTGTGTGCGTGTGTGTATTTGTCTGTGTGCGTAAGTGTGCATGTGCGTGTGTATATGTGTGTTTATATGTGGGTGTGTGTGTGTGTATTTGTGTGTGTGTGTTTGCATGTGTGTGTGTGTGTGTGTCAAAGACAGTATACAGTAAAAACCGCAGCTGAGAGAAGCTGGAAAGCCATTAAGCAATAACTCCATTATGATTATTATATTTCCTCATCGTCTGAACTTAACAGCTACGCCCGCTGCAGCGGTTACTGCAGCGCTGCGTTAAAAACACTCTGAAAACAAACGGGGAACTAATGGTTCAGGGAACCGCGGAGTCAGGGACTCAAAGTGTCGGAGGCACATGGAGTCTGGCAGTTTAGTCCAACATCTCTGTGATATCAAACAAGCTCGGGGTTTATTCTAGATTAAGGACATCTGTAGAAATCAGCTCTCCACCTTAAGAAAACAGCAATGTCTACTAACTACTAATCCTTCCCATCGGGTGGGGCCATGTCTAATGATTGGAATGTAACCAAGTCCACATTGAAACATCAGACGATGACAAGGTAAAGCTGGGCGATATAGATTTAGAGAAAATCAAATATTACCAAATTCCTAACCAAATACCTCAATGTCAATAATGCGACAATATTGTATACATGTATTACAGGGCTGTAGTACTCAAGTCCGGTCTTGGACTCGAGTCCGGACTCAAGACCATTTTTCTATGTCTTGGACTCGCTAGTATTTGGACTCGGTCTAGTCTCGGTCTCGGCCGCTGGTCTTGCCAGATCTGACTTTTGGGCTTTAGGTCTGGACCGAGTTCAGGTGTCTTGGAGGGAAAGTGAAACCCAAAATGATTGTCTTGATTCTGTCATGCATAAGACCTGTTTTCCTGTCCTGGACTCGGTCTTGACTCGAACTCAAACCTCTTTGGACTCGGTCTTGTCTTGGACTTGACAACGGTGGTGTTGACTACAGAACTGCTGTATTATATAATGTATGGTTGACCAAAATGTTATTTACACAATGAGATTTTAGATAAATATTCTCAAGAAATGATTTAATAGAACAGCTAGAACAGTCAGAAACCATATTACAATATATCCAACACATATATACACATATACATATATATATATATATATATATATATATATATATATATATATATATATATGTTTTTCCTGGGGTCAAATTTGACTGGGTTACAAAAACTTTCAATATCAGAAAAGATCGTTGAAAAATGTGACAAATGTTGAAAAAAAACTACAAAAAAGCAGGAAAAAAAATTCAACAAAAAGTGACCAAAAAAATCTGAAAACTTGACAAGAAAACATCAAAAACTTTGGCAAAAGCAACAAAGTATTTGTAAAAAAAAAAAATGGACTAAAACAGTTAAATAAAAAACATCAAAAAAGTGAAAAGAAATGAGAATAAAAATTGACAAAAACGTGGAGAAAAGTGTAGAAAAAGAACAACAAACTGTTAAAAATTCAACCCAGAAAAACAGCTGTAGTTGCAGGTCAACGGGGAGACAACACAAGGGTTAAACCTAGCTGGACTGGTCCATTCAACCTGGACTTGGACTGGACTTTGGACAAAAGACTAAACCAGTTAACTAGAACTGAAGACCTGGACCCCCGATGATAATTAGGAGTTAAACTTAGCTGGACTGATCCATTAAACCTGGACTTGGACAGAAAGACAACAGTAATTAAACCAGTTAACTAGAACTGAAGACCTGGACCCCTAATGATAATTAGGAGTTAAACTTAGCTGGACTGGTCCATTCAAACTGGACTTGGACTGGACTTTGGACCAAAGACTAAACCAGTTAACTAGAAATGATGGCCTGGACCCTGATGATAATCCCGTTTATTGCTCAGGTGTGGGGATGTGAAAACATTTTATTTTATAAAGTTGTGTGATTCTTTCTCCACATTGTTTATGCTTCATAGGTCCAGTATTTATGATTTTTTTTTCCACTTACACAACATTTAGCCGGTAGTTTAAACTGAGACTGTTGAGCCGACCTCACTGTTTACCCAGTTAGATAACCCCCCCCCCCCCCACCCCACAGACATCATGGGAGATGGAGGCACGGCCATTACTGCACCGCAGACCGCTCAGGAAGACAAGGAGCAGAACGAAGACAGGAGGCGGTCGGCGCGTGGAGGGCGGGGGTGGGGGGGTGCGTGAGACAAGTACGACAGACAGAAAAGACGTAACATGAACTGAGCAGGGAGAGGAATTCATGGAATTTAGCCCTCGGCAAACACCAAGGGTGCACAAATATTTGAGGAAATACTTGGACACCAAAACATCATGCAAATGTTATTTGTTTCCTACTTCACTTATTCTCACATGTGTGGTTGAATCAAGACTATGGGGACTATGTGGACTATGTGGACCATGTGGACCATGGGGACTATGGGGACTATGGGGACTATGGGGACTATGGGGACCATGTGGACCATGTGGACCATGTGGACTATGGGCACTATGGGGACCATGTGGACTATGGGGACTATCTGGACCATGTGGACCATGTGGACTATGGGGACTATCTGGACCATGTGGACCATGTGGACTATGGGGACTATGGGGACCATGTGGACCATGTGGACCATGTGGACTATGGGGACTATGGGGACTATGGGGACTATGGGGACCATGTGGACCATGGGGACCATGGGGACCATGGGGACTATGGGGACTATGGGGACTATGGGGACTGAAATATAATACAAAATATGTCTCAGCACAGACGTGGAAAGTGTTTTTCTGATCCAATGATCTTTGGCTGCAACAAGCTTTAAAGGGAGTGCATACCCCCAAAAATGCACCTTGTTACAATATATTTTAAGTCAAATGTTGCTAATAGTTTTTATATGACATTAAATTGGTATTATTGGACTAACTGGTTCTTTTAACCAGGACAAGAAGCAATTGGACTGACAACAAAAAAAAGGCGGAGAAGAAACGTCCTACAGAAATCCTAAGAATAGGTAACGTCTGCACATGAGGCACTTGGACCTAAACTTTTAAATGTTGTGGCATTTATTTCCCCATTTGGTCTGATCCTTTATTTTTAAATCAGTGTTGTCGTCTTTGTTGTCGTGTGCTGTGTGTCGACTTCTTGCTACTGCAGCAAAACTAATCGCCCCTCTGGGACAAATAAAGGTCTTGAACTTGAACTGTACTCCATATATATTGATCTTCCACTCGTTGGGGGGGTAAACGTGGGAGTCTTGCTTCCTATGTACTAACCCATTTATGGGTTTTCTCACCTTGGGCCTCTTCCAGGTGACGGTGCCGATGGTGTTCCTCTGGTAGAACAGAGACTGGTCCGCCGCGGGGAACAGGGGGTCTTCAAACAGACGTCCATTCTGCTGGCACTGCCTCCTCAGGGTGGAGAAACACTGGCCCTCGTACGGGACCACCATCCCCCCTACACACACACACACACACACACACACACACACACACACACACACACACACACACACACACTGTAAGTTCAACATACTATACATGTGTGATGCGATTTAGCCCAGCGGGGGAGAAGGCGGGGCTAAGACTAAAACTGCAAAGATTCATCAATGGAATTATTACATTATTACTATCTCCCCCTTCATGTCTTCATGTCTTCATGTCTTCATGTCTTCAGCTGTCCTATAAAGATTAAAGCCTAAAATTCCCCATAAATAATCTTCCAACCTGGGCAACTATCTAATGAACCAACGAGTTGATTTGATAATCGATTAATTGGTTTGAGTCTTTTTTTTTAAAATATTCTCTGATTCCAGCTTGTTAAATGTGACTATTGTTGTAGTGTCCTCTCTCCTCTGGGACAGTAGAGTGTCAAATATCTTTGAGTTGGGGACAAAAACGAGACATTTGAGGACGTCATATTCTGACATTTTACAGACCCGAACAACTAATCCATTCATCCAGTAAAATAATGGACAACGACGGGCAGTCGCAGCCCTAACGTGACGTTAATAAGGATTAGAGACAGGGACGTCCGTCTCTTTAGAAAGGTTCTAACAGGTTGGACACACTCCACACAGCTGCTCAGGTGAAGGAGCAAACCAGGTGTGTCGCAGGAGGACAAACAGAAAGCAAAACACATGATGAAATCTGTGTGTGTGTGTGTGTGTGTGTGTGTGTGTGTGTGTGTGTGTCTGATTAGGTGAGTGAAGTCCTAACAGCAACGTCCTGTCTCTTAAATGTGGGACTATGTTTGAAAGAGGACACGGAGGGCCTGTCGAGACGTTTTAGGACCGAGACGCCACGACTCGGACCGACTTCCTGTTGTTATTTGTGTCGCGGTGATTTCTCCATGGCAACGCCCCTCGGTAAACCAGCGGCAAGTCCCGAGTGTGTTGATTTCAACGTGTCAGTTGCGTTGTGTTTTCCGTGTCTCTACACATGGATGTTATGTTTCCCATTGATAAAAATGTTTTTCATCTTTATCCTGATTTGACAACAGCAAAGACGACGTCGGCAGTGTTGACGGCAACGTAGGCCACAGAAGCCTTTTCTACCCACAATCCATCACTCTGATGAACAGCTGACTTCTGATCCACAGCGTCGGGTTCAGTTCTGGTCCATGACCCAGCACCACTGTCTCTAATCAGTCCGTTTACTGGTTCCACTTATTATTCATCATTTATTCATCATTCTCCGTTTCAGAGCTGCTCATACTGTTCATATTATAATATACTATTTATCTTATGCAATATGCTCCACAATTAAAATAATAACTATTAGAATTTACCCCTGCATACTTTGCACTCCTCATCGCACTGTTGCCTCTATACTGTATCTGTTTAGGGTGTGTGTATATATATATATATATATATTACTGTGTATATATCAGTGCGTATATATTGTGTGTTTTGTTTTGTTTTGTATGTGTAAGAGCATTGTGAGCTACGTTGATCCAGAGAAAAGTTCCTCTATGTGTCCTCACACCTGGCAAATAAATCTGATTCTGATTATTTCGTGCAATATTTGAGCAATATTTGAAAAATAGATAATTATTTATTTTCTTTTTTTTATTACATTTACTATATCTGCCTGGAGACTTTCAGACATAAAAAATGTCATATATTAAATGTATTTGCGTGAAATATGGACGCCGGTCCACTCTCTAGCGTGCACGCTGCGACTCGTGTGTGTCACGCAGGCGGTGTGCACGCTCTAACCTGTTACCATGGAGATGTGTTTACGGGACACATCTGGCTAGTCAGTAATTATATCCGAGTCAATTTAATGCTCTAAACACTCTGAACAGAGCAGATTAACATGAGTGAGTGAGTGTGTGTGTGTGTGTGTGTGTGTGAGTGAGTGAGTGAGTGAGTGAGTGAGTGAGTGAGTGAGTGTGTGTGTGAGAGAGTGTGAGTGTGTGTGTGAGTGAGTGTGAGTGTGTGTGTGTGAGTGAGTGAGTGTGTTAGTGTGTCAGTGAGTGTGTGTGAGAGTGTGTGTGTGTGAGTGAGTGAGTGAGTGAGTGAGTGAGCGTGTGTGTGAGTG
>NC_048409.1:28435037-28437359 GCF_013103735.1 Etheostoma cragini
GATCACTAATACAACATGGATACCTGTCTGTGTCTCACCTTCTGCCACAGGGCCTCTATGGAGGCCAGACTGGAGCAGGCGGCGACGAACCAGCAGTTTCCCAGCTGCCCCTGGTACAGGTCGTGGGCACTGATGCCGTCCACAAACAGATGGGGGTTGTTGGATATCTCCTAGAAGAGTAGAGAAAGATTTTAAATCAGTTTTCTGCTTTTTTCCTGACTTATCTAATCAACTAAATAATACTTAAAAATGTATCAGGAATCAATGTTTTCTTTGAGCAGCTTTGCCGGCGTAGGTTTAAGATTTTTTAGGTAAGCTTGCACAATTAATCGTTATAACATCGCGATCTCGATTCACCCTGTTCACGATTTAATTTTTTTTTTTTTTTTTAAACACAGGTGCTGGTCATATAATCACAAAATCATGAAAAAGTTGATTAATATTTGTAATTCCATTCAAAAAGTGAAATTTGTAGTTATCCATTCATCACACACAGAGTGATTTATTTCAAATGGTAATTTCTTTTAATTGTGATGATTATAACTGACAACTACATATACTGTATATCTATATATTTTTTTTTTGACTTTGATTCTCATTCAAGAGCCATCTGTATCACAACACTACTACTTTCTTCTGTGGGTTTTAAAGGTAAACTGTATATATTAGGTGTTAAAGCGCTACCAAGCGCTCCAACGCTCTCCCTTCTCTTCATTGAAGCCTCTGTGCAACAAACACACAAATTAATAACCCATAACAGACAAAACACTTCATGTCACCATGACACAATGTCAAAGTTCACTTGATTTTTTAAGTTGAGTTCAACTAATTTCCCTCTGAGAGACACAAACATGGTCCTAGTTACATCATCAGCCAGTCCCCGTTTGTAGTCCTTTACCACTGAAGACTACATTTTAATTGTAGTCTGTGGTCAACCTGCACGGGAGCAACCAAAAGAAGAAAGACTGGGAAAGAGAGGGCGTTAGCCGGAGCTCAGCCGCCCGTCATCAGGTAAATACAGGGTTAAAAAACAACCTCTGGATCAGCAGAAGTCGCTTCTGAAGGTTCAAAACAAAAACTACAGAGCGTTTGAAGGGCAGACGATCAGGACTGGGCCCAAATGAGAGGACTGGGATAAACCAGCAGCACACACCCAGCAGGTCCACGACTAGCTTTATTAGTAGTATCATGTTATCCAAGTACTACACTTGTATATATTTAAGTTGATGTATAATTAACCTTTTTTTACATGTACATTAACACACACACACACACACACATACAGAGACACACACACACACACACACACACACACACACACACACACACACACACACACACACCAGGGTGGTTCTTCTCTCCACCCTCCTCTTTCCTTCCTTAAAAAACACACACACACACACACACACACACAATCTCAAACACACACACACACAGACACACACACACACACACACAAAATCTGAAACACACACACACACAGGGTGGTTCTTCTCTCCACACTGCGTATACCCTCCTCTTCCCTTCCTTAAAACATACACATTTAAACACACACACACACACACACACAAAATCTGAAACACACACACACACAATCTCAAACACACACAATCTAAAACACACACACACACACTGGGTGGTTCTTCTCTCCACACTGCGTATAACCCCCTCCTCCCTTCCTTAAAACATACACAATGAAAGTACATTAACACACACACACACACACACACACACACACACACAGGGTGGTTCTTCTCTCCATACTGCATCTACCCCCCTCTTTCCTTCCTTGCAAAGCTTGAAAAATGTGCCTTGTCGATACAGGAAGACTTTATTATTATAATTATTATCATTATTATTATTATTTTAAATGCAGCTTCTTATGAATCAACCGTGAACCCACCAAAAAGACAACTGTTCTGTTATTATAGTAATAATTATAGTGTATTATTGAGGTTAATGTAGCCAGACAAATGTAACGTTGGTTATCAACTGACTCTGTGAGTTAACATGACAGCTGATATGATTTGAGACAGGCGGCGTGATTATTACCGTCAAAAATCATCAGAAATCATCAGCTGGGACAGCGCTGAGTCACCTGAACCTGAAGTGGAGCAGGTTTAAAAATCAGCACAAACAACATGTACGTGACACAGAGCTCTCTCTCTCTCTCTCTATCTCTCCTCTCTCTCTCTCTCTCTCTCTCTCTCTCTCTGTATTGATCCACCGGAGTGCTTTGTGTGTCCTGTTTAATTATTTAACAGCTCAGACCATCAATGATTGACATTAAAAGCGTATTATGTGCATGCAGTTGAGCGGGGG
>NC_048409.1:28437459-28442815 GCF_013103735.1 Etheostoma cragini
CGTGTGCGCGCGTGTGCGCGTGTGTGTGTGTGTGTGTGAGTGAGTGAGCGTGTGCGCGCGTGTGTGTGTGTGTGTGTGTGTGTGTTTCATTTAAAGAGACTAAAAGCTAAAAGACTAACGTGAGAAAGAAGTCTTTATTTTCTGCTAGCTAGTCAGTTACAATAAATAAATAAAATATAATAAATAATATTAAATTAATACTAAATACTTCCCTTCCTCGTCATGTGAATAAATTCTCCTTTATGTTTCCTGAAAACACTAAAAAAATACACTTGGAAAAAAAACTAAACAAAGGGACTTGTGGTTGTGATTGTGAGCTGGTTAGAAGGAAGTGAGCGTCTTTCCTTCAGACAACAAGCATGACTGGGACATGAGTCATCATCAGATGGGGGGGGGAAGGGGGGCGGGGGGGGGGGGGGGGGGGGGGGGGGGGGGGGGGGGGGGGGGGGGGGGGGGGGGGGGGGGGGGGGGGGGTTCTACATTAAATCCTGAACAGAACAACATATATGCTGATATCTAGGGCCTCTAGCCTCTAACCAACAATGTTTTCCATGTAGGCGAAGACGTCGACTAGTGACGCTCCTGTTATATAATCAAAATATATTCTCAAAGAATTGACAAAAAAAACTTTGAATTTTAATTTCTTTGTAACAAATTGTCTAAAAAAAGAGAAAATCTTCAAAATATTGAAAAATAG
Source organism: Etheostoma cragini (assembly GCF_013103735.1). Lineage (NCBI taxonomy): Eukaryota > Metazoa > Chordata > Actinopteri > Perciformes > Percidae > Etheostoma > Etheostoma cragini. The sequence continues at coordinate 28,438,157 of NC_048409.1, forward strand.
GCAAAAAACGTGGATTTTTGAAAAAATGCAACATCCATAACTATTTTGATAATTGATTAAACAGTTTGTCATTTTTTAATAAAAAAGTAAAAATGTGTGTGTGTGTGTGTGTGCGTGTGTGTGTGTGTTTGTGTGTGTGTGTGCGTGCTCTGTACATGTGTCGGTGTGTGTCTGTGTGTATCTGTATGTGTGTGTGTGTGCGTGCGTGTGTGTGTATCTGTCTGTGTGTGTGTCTGTGCATGTGTGTGTCTGTGCATGTGTGCATGTGTGTGTGTATCTGTCTGTGTGTGTCTGTGTGTGAGTGTGTGTGTGTGTCTGTGTTTGTGTATCTGTCTGTGTGTGTGTGTGTGTGTCTGTCTGTCTGTGTGTGTGTGTCTGTCCGTGTGTGTGTGTGTGTGTGTGTGTGTATCTGTCTGTGTGTATATATGTGTGTGTGTGTCTATGTGTGTGTGTGTGTGTATCTGTCTGTGTGTGTGTGTGTCTGTGTGTGAGTGTGTGTGCCTGTTTGTGTGTGTCTGTGTTTGTGTATCTGTCTCTGTGTGTGTGTGTGTGTGTCTGTCTGTGTGTGTCTGTATGTGTGTGTATCTGTCTGTGTGTGTCCGTGTATCTGTCTGTGTGTGTCTGTATGTGTGTGTATCTGTGTGTGTGTGTGTGTGTCTGTCTGTGTGTGTCTGTATGTGTGTGTATCTGTCTGTGTGTGTCCGTGTGTGTGTGTGTGTGTGTGTATCTGTCTGTGTGTATATGTGTGTGTGTGTGAGGATATCTTTGAGTTATGAACAAAACAAGACGTCATAACGGACATTGGGAAACACAGATCACCATTTGTTCACACTGTATAGCCCAACCAATTCATTCATTCATTCATTCATTCATTCATGGAGAATACAACTGACAGATTAACCCAAAAATGACAGAAATAAGCCGTGCAGCCTGTAACTGTCCCACAGATCGACTGATTACTTTCATGTGAGAGTACTTTGTTCCTAAATATAAAAACTCTTGACATGTGGATTAGGCTGAACCTTTGAGAAACATGGGTGTCGTCCACAGACCGAGATGTTTGATTATGGAGAACCAGTCAAACATGGGTGTGGTTTCACGTGGGCACCGGTGGACATGTCACCACAGATATGACACAACTGTGCAACAACAATGCAGATGTTACACAATATAATATATATACACACACACATATATCTCATTTGAGATTACATAATGTAGGATGTACTTGAACGCAACTTTTTAAATCGGCCTATTTGTCTTCAGTGTGTGTTATAAGACACAATCACTTCAAATGTTTTTTTAGCTTTGTAAAGCCATCCGGAGTAAGTAAATAAAACAAAATTACACCGGAAATTCGTAAATACTTGCCTTCAAAGTAAGACTGCAATTTTATCATTTATAATAATTTTAATAATTTATACTGTTTATTGATCCCCAGTGGGGAAATCACAATTTACAATCTGTTTGTTAGTAGTCACTACACACAGGCCTAAAATACACACACATGCTCAGCACCTATGCACAAATGGAGAGGTCTTGTTGGGAAATTGAAACATTTTATGTTTGAATCTCAACGCAATCTGCTGAAAAATAATTATTGTCCTTATTGTTATCCATCTTATTTTTTTTGGTGTTCTATAGTTATCTTATTGTACCAAACTCAATGAAAGCGTGTCATAAGGCGGGAAGCACCTAATGAAAAGTCCAGTTTTTTTTCCAGGGATTCCTTATGCAAGTATATTTGGATACTATTACATTTGTACTTTTACTTCTAACAACGAATTATACACTTTGCACTGCGATTAGTAAAACTTCTGAGTACATTTATCAGCACTGCGCAGGATTAAAAAACATCAGCCTCCAACACAACGCAAAAAAATACATTTTACTTTGAAGGTTGTTGCCGGAAGTGTACTTGTTCGCGCTAGCTTGAAAGATGGCGAGTTCTTTTTTTTTCTTAAGATTTTTTATCTTCTTTGAAGGCGGAAAGCGAAACTGTAAACACATAATGTCGAGTATTACTTCAGTAATTCTCTCCTGTTCCGCTTTCTTATCAAACGCTAACAACAAAAGTTTAATAAATCGTTTCCTCGAGTAATTTATCAAACTTAACGTGCATAAAAACGTAACTTAACGGCAGATAACGTCAAAATACGTACACTTTCCTTACGTACCAACTGCCACTTTATCAACGGTTAATTTCAAATGACTGAAAGACGTTGTTAGTGCTAAATTAGCTTTATAGGCTTCTAACTAACTAACTAACTAACTAACTACCGTTAATTAGACGTTAACTTCACCTGGAGGAATAAATGTAAGTTGGTCCCCGGGTGGCTCGCGGTGCAGCTCTCCTCCCTCCCTCTCGCGCTCTTTTCCCGGGAGGATTTAGGTGTTTTAACTCCCTCTCTCGCGGTTGTCAGCCCGGTGATGTGCGGAGCTTTTCAGCCGGAGTTTAGGTAGTTTACAACCGTCAAAGTAACACACATACACACACACACATTTACACATATACACACAGGAGGAGCTCCCCGCCTTCATTTCACTCTATGATGCCTTCAGGGCGGATCGGATATATTGGAACTTCTCAAGTCAGTGTTGTTTATAATCGGTGGAAGAAATATTCAGGTCTTTTACTTAAAGTAATATTTATTCTGCTCATTTCTAGGTTCATAGTTGTAGTTAGAGGTTGTACCAGATTACGTTTATTTGGTTTAGTTTTCAAAAAAACATTTGATTTCTTTGTCCTGCACATTGCTGCAGCTCCTCTTTTCCCCCTGTGTGTTGAGCTCTCTGTTTCAGCTACAGAGTGAGACATCTCACTTCTGTTCCATCTTTGTTGGGAGTCGCACATGCGCAGTAGCTAGGTAAGGACTACTAGCCAGTCAGAAGCAGAGTATAAGCTTGTTGATTGGTCAAAATCGAACTTTTGAGGCAGATTTATGATGATGTGTTACGCTGTTTATTACTCACAAAAAAGTGGCTTAACTCTGGATCTTTGAGGTGTTGTGAACAACATCTGTAAAGCATCGTACTGTAGGACAGGAAACCCCAAACCGGATCACTCTAAAGCAGGGGTCTTCAACAGGGGGTCCGCGACCCCTAGGGGGTCCGCGGAGATACTGCATGGGGTTCGCGAAAGTTTTTGTTGATTAGTCTTTGTTTTATTTCCCCCCCCCCCCCCCTGCAATTTTTTCCACTAATTGAAATGTCTTTAAATACACATTAATATGAATTCAACACACTGTAGTAAACAGATAAATGGAGGCAGAAGATGTCTTTCAGTCATCAATGCACACATATAATATGTAAATACAATATATATAATTAGGGGGTCCCCGCTCCATCTCTCCATCAGTTTGGGGGTCCTTGGCCTGGAAAACGTTGAAGACCCCTGCTCTAAAGGATCCAAATGTAAGAGCCCTGATGTAAGTGTAAACTCAGACTCAAAGGAGACCCTTAAACCTTTTATGACAGTTGGAAGGCATTAACTTCATAAAGGAGCGTATAAAGGCTTTAGTTTCCCACCGCTGACCTCTGGTGGGCGCTGTAGCAATTACATGTAATTCCAATTTGTTCTTTTTTACCAAAGTACAAATATACAAACAATCCCAGCATCAAAAAACAAAAACAATTTCAAAAAATAAAGTTTTACCTCAGGTCGAGTAAAATAAACCACAACGTAGGAGCGTATACAGAGCAAATCTACACTCGGAAGAAAGAGAAATAAGACAAAATACACAAACTATCTCAAATTAAATTGAAAGTTTTAGGTAAATACACCCAATCAGGGGCTTTACCAGCAGGTTCCCGTTCTGCAGAAACACAGCACCTAGCTACAGCACGTCGAGACAGACATTTGCACAGGACATCGATGAGGACTAGACTAATTTAGACAACTAATATAACACTGCAGTGTACATAAGGACAAAGACATTTATACAGGACATCAGCTAGGCAGGACAAATACGGACAATGCAAACAAGGCTTGGACAGTACAATACATGAACATAATGTAGAGAAAAGTCAACACAAAAGACACGCACAAACCCAACAATAGACACAATAGATACAATAGATACATAACTCAACAAGACACAGACTGAGGCAATAAATCACCCGAAAACAAGAGGCACGCCTTCTGCTAAACCAGTTTAAGATGAACTTTCCAATGTTCCCGGTTGGTGTTTTGAGGTCAGAAGGTGAGGAAAACCATGTTTGTCCTGAAGTCTGTCGTTGGTTCTGGGAACTGGTCTAAACCTGGTCTCAGTTCTGGTTTCACAACGATGAAGACGCCTGGAGAGCAAAAACAAGATGGAGGTTTGCCTTTTGGGCGATGACCTTGTTTTCCAAATGATTCCCCCTGAATGTTAAAGCATTCTGATGTCATGTGACTTAAAGTACTCATATTATGTTTTTTGGCTTTTTCTCCTTTCCTTAATTGTGTTATTTATGTTGTTTGTGCATGTTAAAGGTTTAGTCCACTGTTCACAAACTGCTCCAAACAGCTCAATCGTAGACCTTTACTTCTGTGACTGAAATGCTGACTGGCTAGTAGTCCTTACCTAGGTACTGTCAGGGCCTCATAATCTGCTTCTGACTGGCTAGTAGTCCTTACCTAGGTACTGTCAGGGCCCTCATACTCTGCTTCTGACTGGC